>NC_088416.1:20087295-20297295 GCF_034236695.1 Oncorhynchus nerka
GCCTGTATTCAATGATTGATCTCACGCAATGATGTCACAGTGTGTGTCTCGTATGTTGTTAATACTCATGCACGAGTCAATGGTTCGAGTAAAGAGAAGGAAAATCTGACTACGAACGGTACAGCGACACGGACGAATAACTCTAGAGCAAAAACAGAATAATGGAAGGGCTTTTGAGCATCTAGGCAGAGCCTTTCGACACTGGTCTTTCAACAAGCTGAAACTATTCCCTCTTCGCATGACGATACATTGTGAATTTCTCAGGCTCATTTCAGCTGTCTCTTCTATTCTGTTCACTCTCCATTGCTGGCCACAAACAAAAATGTAAAAGGATGGCACAAAATAGCCAGGATAACGCCTCCACTACATCTCTCTCCTCCATACATAAAAATGGCAGTCCCCAAGGATCACAACATTGTCGCTGTCGAATTGCGTCAACGGTCGCTCTCCTAAAATCGTCACTAGCAGTTTTTCCAGCAAATTATACCTAGTCCTGTTTCTCGTTCCACTGCAAATGTAAAACAACCAAGAACAAACAAGGCTAGTTCTAGCTGCTTCCGGCAAGGCCCATCGCGATCTGGTTCTTCTAGTACAGATTTCCCAAACTGGAAATACCGCAATGGCGTCCGGGGGTACGCTGAATAAAAATGTGATTCACATACTTATTTTCCACCATAATTTGCAAATAAATTAATTAGAAATCCTACAATGTGATTTTCTGGATTTTTTTCCCCCTCATTTTGTCTGTCATAGTTGAAGTGTACCTATGGTGAAAATTACAGGCCTCTCATCTTTTTAAGTGGGAGAACTTGCACAATTGGTGGCTGACTAAATACTTTTTCTGGGAGACATAATGGATTGTTAACTCGCGTGTAGTTGCTCCCGATGCCAGTTGGGTACACTGCAGCATCCACCGAGAGGCTCTTGCTGCCAAGGGAATGCCTGACCGCTTGAAATGCATTTTGGACACTACAGTGAAAATGGTTAACTTTGTTAAAGCAAGGCCCCTGAGCTCTCATGTATTTTCTGCATTATACAATGATATGGGCAGAGACCATGTAACGCTTTTACAACATACCGAAGTGCGCTGGTTATCAAGGGGAAAAGTATTGACACGTTTTTTTTTTAATTGAGAGACCAGCTTAAAGTTCTCTTTTACTGACCATCATTTTCACTTGTCTGACCGCTTGCATGATGATGACATTTCTCACACGACTGGCCTATCTGGGTGATATTTTTTTTTACGGCTGAATGATCTGAATCTAGGATTACAGGGACTCTCCGCAAACTATATTCAATGTGCGGGACACAATTGAGGTTATGATTAAGAAGTTGGAGCTCTTTTCTGTCTGCATTAACAAGGACAACACACAGGTATTCCAGGTTCCATTGTATGATTTCTTTTGTGCGCAAATTAACTCAAGCTTACAGACAATGTCAAATGTGATATAGCGAAGCCCCTGAGTGAGCTGGGTGCGCAATTACGCAGGTAATTTGCCGAAACGGACGACACAAACAACTGGATTCGTTAGGCTGTGCTCAGAGTTTCTTTCCTTGGCAAGTCGCGCTGTTAAAACACTGATGCCCTTAGCAACCACGTACCTATGTGAGAGTGGATTTTCGGCCCTCACTAGCATGAAAACTAAATACAGGCACAGACCGTGTGAGGAAAATGATTGAAGATGGAGACTCTCTCCAATACATCCCAACATTGCAGAGTTATGTGCATCCTTTCAAGCACACCCTTCTCATTAACCTGTGGTGAGTTATTCACCATTTTTGCTGAACAAATAGTTTTATATGTAAGATGGTTAAATAAAGAGCAAAATTATTGATTATTATTATTTGTGCCCTGGTCCTATAAGAGCTCTTTGTCACTTCCTACGAGCTGGGTTGTGACAAAAACTCACTCCCATTCTTATGTTTAATAAATGTTTCGTATAATGTGTGTGTGGCAGGCTTACAACGATGGCATAAAAACGTAATTTGAGAGTGTTCTGACCCTGGTGCTAGAGGGGGTACGCAGCTGGATGTTTAATGTTTGAAGGGGTACGGGACTATAAAAAGTTTGGGAACCACTGCTCAAGTGGAATTGTGCCGCCGAGGTATCCTGAGGTGTCCTTCCTCTCTGACTTCAAACCCAGGACCTCTCTAGTAAGAGTGTCAATAAGGCAACAGCAAACCACCCAGCTGAATGCGAGATGGCCACGTACAGGTTAGAACCCTCATTCCGGCTAGAACCCTCACCCTCATTCCGGTTAGAACCCTCACTTATTGAGACACCATAATAAAACCACAGCCCCGGACTGCATGAAGAGTGGTAGGGGGAGTTTCACGGCCATGGCGTTTCCAGCGGGGCGAAGTCACCTGAGAGGGTATCACTCTCGCACTCTCTTTGTAGGGAGTGTTGACCTGCGCTAGTCTTTCTAGATCAGTCCCCAGATACAGTTGAAGTCAGATGTTTACATACACATTAGCCCAATACATTTCAAACTCAGTTTTTCACAATTCCCAACATTTAATCCTCGTAAAAATTCCCTGTCTTAGGTCAGTTAAGATCACCACTTTATTTTCAGAATGCGAAATGTCAGAATAATAGTAGTGATTTATTCCAGCGTTTATTTCTTTCATCACATTCCCAGTGTGTCAGAAGTTTACATACACTCAATTAGTATTTGGTAGCCGTTAAATTGTTTAACTTGGGTCAAATGTTTCTGGTAGCCTTCCACAAGCATCCCACAATAAATTGGGTGAATTTTAGTCCATTCCTCCTGACAGAGCTGGTGTAACTGAGTCAGGTTTGTAGGCCTCCTTGCTCGCACACGCTTTTTCAGTTCTGCCCACAAATGTTCTATGGGATTGAGGTCAGGGCTTTGTGATGGCCACTCCAATACCTTGACTTTGTTGTCCTTAAGCCATTGTGCCACAACTTTGGAAGTATGCTTGGGGTCATTGTCTATTTGGAAGACCGATTTGCAACCAAGTTTTAACTTCCTGACTGATGTTTTGAGATGTTGCTTCAACATATCCACATCATTTTCCTACCTCATGATGCCATCTATTTTGTGAAGTGCACCAGTCCCTCCTGCAGCAAAGCACCCCCACAACATGGTGCTGCCACCCCCGTGCTTCATGGTTGGGATGGTGTTCTTCGGCTTGCAAGCCTCCCGCTTTTTCCTCCAAACATAACAATGGTCATCATGTCCAAACAGTTCTATGGAGGATGTTTCTCCAAAAAGTACGATCTTTGTCTCCATGTGCAGTTGCAAACCGTGGTCTGGCTTTTTTACGGTGGTTTTGGAGCAGTGGCTTCTTCCTTGCTGAGCGGCCTTTCAGGTTATGTCGATATAGGACTCTTTACTGTGGATATAGATACTTTTGTACCTGTTTCCTCAAGCATCTTCACAAGGTCCTTTTGCTGCTATTCTGGGATTGATTTGCACTTTTCGAACCAAAGTACGTTAATCTCTAGGAGACAGAACGTATCTCCTTCCTGAGCGGTATGACGGCTGCGCGGTCCCATGGTGTTTGTACTTGCGTACCATTGTTTGTACAGATGAATGTGGTACCTTCAGGAGTTTGGAAATTGCACCCAAGGATGATCCAGACATTTGGAGGTCTAAAAATGTTTTTTTTTTCTGAGGCCTTGGCTGATTTCTTTGATTTTCCCATGATGTCAAGCAAAGAGGCACTGAGTTTGAAGGTTGAAATGCATCCACAGGTACATCTCCAATTGACTCAAATGATGTCAATTAGCCAGAAGCTAATTAATTAATCAGAAGCTTCTAAAGCCATGACATAATTTTCTGGAATTTTCCAAGCTGTTTAAAGGGACAGTCAACTTAGTCTATGTAAACTTCTGACCTACTGGAATTGTGATACTGTGAATTATAAGTGAAGTAATCTTCTGTAAACAATTGTTGGAAAAATGACTTGTGTCATGCACAAAGTAGATGTCCTAACCGACTTGCCAAACCTATAATTTGTAAACAAGTGTGTGGAGTGGTTGAAATAAACTAGTTTTAATGACTCCAACCTAAGTGGACGTAAACTTCCGACTTCAACCGTATCTGTAGCTCGAGGAGTCGGGTCTCGCTCTACTGTTGTATCTGTGCCTTGTGTTTGATGCTGATTGGCCCTGTGTTTGATGCTGATTGGCCTGTGTAGCGCAGCATGATCCCATAAAGCATCAAACACACACCACTAGCACAACAATAGAGACCTTTCTGTTTTACTTAGTACTTATACTGCTAGTTTTCCATGGATTCCAAGTTGGCCTGATACCAATGCCAGATGTTATGAAGAATTTTGCTGTTCGAATCAGTGGGAGTTGAGTCTATATAAATGTGATAGCACGGAGACTTACCCAGTAAAAGGGCTTAACTGGAATGGAGAGATTTTCATGGTTGTGCCACCTGCCATGCCAAGCAGTGCCGTTGCCAAACTGGGCACAGGAATCTCCTCTGGCATGTGGAGAGGGCATCACCCACCACATTGGCAGTGCCCCTGTCGTGACATGACTAACTTCTGCTGGGAGGGTAGGCTTACATACAGTATGTTCACTATGTGACCGCACCCAGTGAAGCGGGGCTAGATTCACGCCCCATCATGTCCACGCGGACTCCATCCCCGGCTGCATTCAGTTGCTTTTCTCTGCCTTCACAAAGCCCACAAGTCAACGAAACCAGGGCCATTTGGCTCAAAATCGGATGTGCTATGTTTGCTAATGTATGGTACATTTCGAGTCATCCATGTTGGCTCTGCTGATCCTGGTTGAGGGCGAAGGGAGGTCAGGGAGGGGCTCGACAGGTCACCTGACCTTCATACAGGGCTCCGAGCAGAGGAGTGTTTGGCCTGGCCTGTGCACACTGCCGAAGCCATACCAACTCTGCTCTGCCACCACACACACACACACACACACACCAGCTCTGGTCTGCCGACATTAGGGGCTGTCGCCACTTAATCTCCCCCACAATTGTGTGTGGGCGTGCGCGCTGGAGTGGATTAGTGATATTGCTGGGCAAAGCGCAGCACCAGAGGGGCACACAAATCGCCGCCACGAGCAGTACTCTTAGTTGCTGCAGGGCGTCAGTTCATTATCCTGTGCATCTGGCTGCAAATCTGGCCGTGTTTTGCTCTCCGTTTCTCTTTCTTTACAGCCCGTTTACTCGTCCCTTTCTGTCCGTTTGTAATTTGCCCTCTGTTTACGTTTGATATGTTGTTTTGTCGGCTTGCCTGTCTTGTCTATTACCCTCTACTCGTCTGTCTGTCTGTCTGTCCGTCCGTCCGTCCGTCCGTCCGTCCTTTTTTAACGGTGTTTTGTCCATCTGTATGTTTTCGTTCTTTTCCTGCCTTTTCAGATATTCATCTGTGTTTTCTGTACAAATCTGTTTTCCTATTTATTTCACATATCACCGTATCCTCTGAGTGTACAAAACATTAGGACCACCTGCTCTTTCCAGGGCATAGACTGACCAGGCGAATCCGGGTGAAAACTATGATCCCTTATTGATGTCACTTGTTAAATCCACGTCAAATCAGTGTAGACGAAGGGGAGGAGATGGGTTAAAGAATGCTTTTTAAGCCTTGAGACAATTGAGACATGGATTGTGTGTGTGTGCCATTCAGAGGGTGAATGGGCAAGACAGGTTGTCGGTGCCAGGCGCACTGATTGGTGTCCAAAAGTTTTTTCATGCTCAAACAGTTTCCCGTTGTGTATGAAGAACATTCCACCACCCAAAACACATCCAGCCAACTTGACACAACTGTGGGAAGCATTGGAGTCAACGTGGGCCAGCATCCCCGTGGAGTCCACTGTGTTCTGTGGCTGTCCTGAGGGCAAAACGGGGTGCAACTCTATATTAGGAAGGTGTTCCTAATGTTTGGTATGCTCCGTGTGTTTCTGTCCAGCACCCTCTACCTCTCTGGATGCCACCACTGACTCACCCCGTCACGATGACAGGTTCATAGGTCAGCAACAAAGGCTCTCCACTTCTGTTGGTCTCTGTATGAATGACTCCAACACACAAACGCTATGAAATCGGCACTATTCATTGTCAATGTTCTGATCGGTAAACCTTGATCAAGACATTTACAACATGCCTTGTGTTTAACGAACATGCGTTGTATTTGCCAAACGTCTCGCGCGCACACGTACCGCACTTCAACACAACAGGCTGAAAGCTTCCCACACGACCTGCCTGTCAGTCTCTCGCCGTCATCGTCTCTGTGGGCGAGGAGGGCAGCAGCTGGAGCTTCGTCTTCCCTTTAGAGAGTGATTAAGAGGAATGGGAGTTAATTTGAAGCTCCCGCAATGCCACCAGGCCCTGCCTACCCATAAGCCCCTTAAGGGATTAACCAAGGGGAGCTCATTGGCGCTTAGGCTGGTGAGTTAATGCCCACCCAGTGTGGCACAACTAACCTGGCCAAGCTAGGCCCACACAGCCGCATAGACACACACAGACACATGCGCAAACACATTTAATGGTCCCATGTAGCTCAGTTGGTAGAGCTTGCAACGCCAGGTTTGTGGGTTGGATTTCCCACAGGGGACCAATACAACAAAAAGAAGGTACGAAAATGTGTGCACTTAGAGCGTAAGTCGCTCTGAATAGAAACATCTGTTAAATGACTAAACTG
This sequence comes from Oncorhynchus nerka, assembly GCF_034236695.1. Classification (NCBI taxonomy): domain Eukaryota; kingdom Metazoa; phylum Chordata; class Actinopteri; order Salmoniformes; family Salmonidae; genus Oncorhynchus; species Oncorhynchus nerka. The sequence goes on from NC_088416.1 coordinate 20,093,935, forward strand.
CCAACTGTTAATGCCCCGCGAACGTTCTCGTACAAACACTTTTCCCCTTCAAATTGCGCTATTGGCACCTAAAGTGTGCACGCGCTGCCAAAGCTTGCACATGGTCCCTCAGCTTAGTGGGTTGTAAAAGTCAAGTCCTGAAATATGTTAACAGCCTCGTTTTAAAATGCCCAAATAGCAGAGTGTGATCGGGCATGATTCAGAGTGGAGCGTAGCACGTGCGGCGGTGGTGCCACGGTTAGTCACTGTGGAGAAACACGTGGCTGGACAATACGCTCCGTGACACAGACACACAGAACGGGAAGTTGAACACTGTGCGGGCACTCATTTTAAGGAAGTCGTGTGTGTGCGTGTGTGCGTTACATATTAAGGCTGGGAATTGCAAAGGACCTCTCTTTACGATATCACAATACTTAGGTGCCGATATGATACGTATCAAGATTCTCACACTTCTATATGTATTGCCACTCGATACCGCGATTTTTATTGAGACTCGAACGTATTGCTCATCGTATGTCCGCTGCAGAGAGACGAGAGGGAGAGAGAGAGAGACATGAGAAAACGGGTTTTGGCCAGTCGTGGAAATAAATGTGCCCGAAAACAAATTGGCTCCCTGTTTAAAAAGGAAGAAGATGGGAGGACTGAGCTATGAAGGAGAAATACTGGGTGCAGGTACAGCCGACCTGGAGCATAAAGAGTATTGCGGTATTGTTAAAACGATACGACATATCGTCAAAAATAATATCCTGATATGTAACTAATCACTATTACCTACGTACCAATGTTATTGTCACTCGCCCTCCATAGGTCAACATGAGAGCTTTGGGCCAATACACTCCCACAGGTTTGGACGTCACTCACCAGCACGTTGAGCGCCGTTGGATGTTGTCGCCGATGCGGGTGTCCTTTGTCATGTGACTTGTTGACACCGTTGGTCGTTTTATCCTTCCGTCTTCCACACATAAGCTGGCCTACTCTCGTTGTACTATCTCAATGACGCCGCTGCTATCAAAAAACGAGCCTTTTAGGTCAGTAACCTATTATTGCTGCTCTCTCTCTCTTTCAGTTCCGCGACGCTACGTTGGGCATCGAAGCATGTCATTCGTAGGCGTATATTGTCTAAGCAAAACCAGAACATAACAGCAATCTTTCTCCCCTTCTCTCCCACTTATTATTATTATATATTTTTTTTATTTACAATTATCATTTTTTTTTACGAGCAAATAAAGCAAATGTTAACACCCGACCTCTCTTCTCCCCGCAGGGTTTCTTCCGGCGAAGCATCCAGAAGAACATGGTGTACACCTGTCATCGAGAGAAAGGCTGCATCATCAACAAGGTCACCCGCAACCGCTGCCAGTACTGCCGCCTGCAGAAGTGTTTAGAAGTGGGCATGTCCAAGGAGTGTGAGTACTAGTACCTGTCTCTCTCTCTCTTTCTCACCCCAATCCCCACTATTCAATTTAAGGGGCTTTATTAGCATTGGAAACATGTTTCTCTCTCTCGTGTCTCTCTCTCTCTCTCTCTCTCTGTGTGTGTGTGTGTGTGTGTCTCTCTCTCTCTCGTGTGTTTCTCTCTCTCTCTCTCTCTCTCTCTCTCTCTCTCTCTCTCTCTCTCTCTCGTGTCTCTCTCTCTCTCGTGTCTCTCTCTCTCTCGTGTCTCTCTCTCTCTCGTGTGCCTCTCTCTCTCGTGTCTCTCTCTCTCTCTCTCTCGTGTCTCTCTCTCTCGTGTGTCTCTCTCTGTGTGTCTCTCTCTCTCTCTCGTGTGTCTCTCTCTCTCTCTCTCTCGTGTGTCTCTCTCTCTCTCATGTGTCTCTCTCTCTCTCGTGTGTCTCTCTCTCTCTTGCGTTGCTCTCTCTCTCGTGTTTCTCTCTCTCATGTGTCTTTTCTCTCGTGTGTCTCTCTCTCTCTCTCTCTCGTGTGTCTCTTCTCTCGTCTCTCTCTCTCTCTCGTGTGTCTCTCTCGTCTCTCTCTCGTGTGTCTCTCTTCTCTCTCTCTCTCGTGTGTCTCTCTTCTCTCTCTCTCTCGTGTCTCTCTCTCTCGTGTCTCTCTCTCTCTCGTGTCTCTCTCTCTCGTGGGTCTCTCTCTCTCGTGGGTCTCTCTCTCTCTCGTGGGTCTCTCTCTCTCTCGTGGGTCTCTCTCTCTCTCGTGGGTCTCTCTCTCTCTCGTGGGTCTCTCACTCTCTCGTGGGTCTCTCACTCTCTCGTGGGTCTCTCTCTCTCGTGGGTCTCTCTCTCTCTCGTGGGTCTCTCTCTCTCTCGTGGGTCTCTCTCTCTCTCGTGGGTCTCTCTCTCTCTCTCGTGGGTCTCTCTCTCTCTCTCGTGTGTCTCTCTCTCGTGTCTCTCTCTCTCGTGTGTCTCTGTCTCTCGTGTCTCTGTCTCTGTGTGTGTCCGTCCCATGTGTGTCGGTCTCTTCTGAGTGAAATACTGTCTCCCATGAAATGTCTTCCCGAAGTAGGTGTTCAAAGCACCACACACTGACGTGACAAAAAGTGATGGTTCCAACCCATTTCAAGACATTTTCATATCAAGGAGCTATAATGCACAACCCACCATGATGGCTTCCCTCCCTTAGTCCACGTCTACACTTCCACCACACACACGCTCACACGCACTGTATATCTATCTCCCTATAGGTTTCCATGAGGCTAAGCGCCAAAACAATCTCCTAGCACTTCATCCTCTTTGCCCCCCTGTAAGTGAGTTATCCTCCTCAGTGCTCCGAGCCGCTGGTTTACAGCAACATTCATCCCAGTCAAGGCCGCTAGGGAAATCAACCACTGCCATCTAGTGGTGGGGAGCATGTTACTACACCTGGGAAGTAGCACTGTGTTGTTGTTGTTGTTGTTTTTCATGTATTAATTTGACAGAATCAGATGTGTGTGTTTGCTCTTAAACTGGGATCTATATCGAGTTGTGTAGCTGGGCTGTGCGTGTGTCCAGGACTGTCTTAAATCCTCTTGACTGACCTTTGTGCCCTGACCTTGACATCCCGGTCAACCTGTCATCCTTTTAGACATAGAACCACGGACACGAAGACTCTCTGAAGGGGGTTGACACACTGACGCTATTTACTCCGTCCTGCCCCCCTGGGTGCATGTTTTGGTTTTTGACATAGCACTACACAGCTGATGGGGGGCGGGGCATCTCCGTTTTCCTGTGTGTGTGTGTCAGGACTGATTGGAGCGCCAGGCTAATAGTTATTTAATGGCTTCATTAGGTCGCTCTCTCTCTCTTCTCTCTCTCTCTGAGCCTAGAGGATAACTCTCTCCGTCTCTCCCTCTCTCTCTCTCTCCATCTCTTCATCTCCTCTCTCGCTCTCAGCGGTGAGGAACGACAGGAACAAGAAGAAGAAGAAGGAGGAGAAGAAGCCAGAGTGTACGGAGATCTACGTGCTGAGTACCGAGACGGAGCAGATGATTGAACGCGTTCGCAAGGCCCATAAGGAGACTTTTCCCTCGCTCTGTCAGCTGGGCAAATACACCACGGTGAGTTATATATACACACACAAGCACATGCACACACACCGACAAGTTACACGTACACAAACATTACCCTCACTCTGCCAATATGTTTTGGGTACACCAAGCGCTGACAAACATACACTCCTTTCACTCTCAACATGCCAACCGGTGTATTTGTAGAATCACAGAATAAAATGCAATCCTCTTTCCCCCCCCTATAGAATAACAGTGCAGAGCACCGCGTGGCTCTAGACGTAAACCTGTGGGATAAGTTCAGTGAGCTGTCCACTAAGTGTATCATCAAGACGGTGGAGTTTGCCAAACATCTGCCAGGCTTCACCACCCTCACTATCGCTGACCAGATCACCCTGCTCAAGGCTGCCTGTCTGGACATACTGGTGAGGAGACGCATCAGGACACACACACACACATGTAGGACATACATATATTTATTACAAACAGCAAAACATCTACAAAAAGGGAACACCAATATACAATATCTTTGTGCTCCACCTCCCTTTCCAACTAACTCCGTGGCCTTGTGGTTAGTGTCCGTCCTGAGACTGGACGGTTGGGAGTGTGATCCCCGGCCGAGTCATAAAAAAAATGGGACCCGATGCGTCTCTGCTTGGCACTCAACATTAAGGAGATAGATTGAGGATAAGGCCCTGCGGTAGTCCAGCATCCTGTCCAGGGGGTGTACTTGCACATCAAGCTTCCTCACGCCACGGAATCAGGAGATCTACTCCGATGGGCCAAGGCTCGTCGCAAGACTGACTAACTTCCTCCTTTTCCCCTCCTTCCCTCCCTCTACATCTCAATCCCTCCATCTCAGATTCTGAGGATCTGCACGCGCTACACTCCAGACCAGGACACCATGACCTTCTCAGACGGGCTGACCCTGAACAGGACCCAGATGCACAACGCAGGCTTCGGCCCGCTCACAGACCTGGTGTTCGCCTTCGCCCAGACACTCCTCCCCCTGGAGATGGACGACGCCGAGACCGGCCTGCTCAGCGGCATCTGTCTGCTGTGTGGAGGTACTGCACCTCTGCCCGGATCCCAACCCAGCGCTGCACTCCTGTCAGGGTCCGGGAGTTGAGCTCAAAAGAGGCCGATTTGTCATTGTTTTTCCAGCAAATTAGTACAAACAAGTCTCGGCAACTAGTGTGTTTTGTCAGCTGTGTGTATTACTGGTGTGAAGACGTGAGTTTGCCTAATACTGCATGTGGGTAATGCTACTGTTATCATGCCACTGTGTGAATCATGCCACGGTTGGGCGTGCTCTTTGAGTGTAAAGATTGGGTAATAAGGACATGTTTTTCATTGTTTGTGTGTGTGTGTGCGTGCGTGTGTGTGTGTGTTTATGCGCGTGTTTGTGTTTGTGCGCGTGCTTGTGTGTGTAGACCGTCAGGATCTGGAGCAGGCAGACAAGGTGGACTTGCTACAGGAGCCCCTACTGGAGGCTCTGAAGATCTACGTGAGGAAGAGGAGGCCTCACAAACCGCACATGTTCCCCAAGATGCTGATGAAGATCACGGACCTCAGGAGCATCAGCGCCAAGGGTGAGAGAACACGCCTGTACACTGCGTTGTTTTTTTGTATATAGGGTAGCTTTAGTGTAGCTTAAACTTCTTCCAGTGTGAAGTCATCGGTAGCTTGGGAAACGGTATTGTTTTATGTTGGTGTTGACTTGATATTTTGGCAGTTACCTGTATGTGCTTGTTATACAACTTAATCCACAGTTATTTTTTTATTTTTTTTATAAACTATTGATCCTCTGTGGCTAAATTATGTTATTTTGGTGTATTTTAAACTTTGAAAGTTGGCTCCTGTGATTGTATATTTGTTATTTTTTGCCTCTTGGGCACCCTGCGGGGTTGGGCCCAGGGAATTCAGCCTCTGTAAACCCCTGCGTTAGTCCAGCCCTAGTCTCAGTGCAGCAATACTGCCGTTTATAGCTACATCATGCGTCATTTATTTGAAGATAAATGTTTATGGTCTTACATACGACATTTTGCTGTAGTGGCCGAACCTTGTGGAACACATAACACATGACCCTCTCTCTCTGCCTCTCTCTCTTCTCCCTCCCTCCCTCCCTCCCTCCCTCCCTCCTCCAGGAGCGGAGCGAGTGATCACTCTGAAGATGGAGATCCCAGGCTCCATGCCCCCTCTCATCCAGGAGATGCTGGAGAACTCAGAGGGTCTGGAGGGCCAGGGGGCCAGCGGGGGCCGCTCCAGCGGAGGAGGGGCCCCACCAGGCAGCTGCAGCCCCAGCCTGTCCCCCAGTTCAGCTCGCAGCAGCCCCCCTGCACCCTCCCCTTAGACGGGGGTCCACCACCACCCCCCAGACAGGGACAGCCAGAAGGCGTGACTACAGACTCCCACACTGTGACAAACCAGGCCAGAGTGGAGTGGGGTTAGGAAGAGGGCCAAGCCTGGGCCCAACCAATATGGACTTTGACACTTTGGGGGCAAACGTAGGCCTCGATGGACAGCCGTCCCCCCCACTCCCCCTATCTCAGACCCAGACCGGGCACCGAAACGGGGCCGAAACCGACCCCATCATACTTGACTGAACAATACGGGGGGCGGGCGGGCAGGCGGGCATCTCACTTGGATGGCACTATCCCCATCACCCCCCCCACCACAACTATAGACATGCCTCAGAACCAACACCAGGGAACGGCTGCCCCGCCACGCAAGGAGTTTAATCTGAGATGTTCTGTTTACTCTCCTCAGTGACGACTCTGTGTTCCTCCTCTCTCCCCCTTAAGGCATTGGAGAGGAATTCAGGCTCGGTGCCCGTCAGACCTGGGGTGAAGGGGTCGACAAGACACACGTCTTTCTGCAGGGAACTAGACAGACAGACGGACAGCTTGACATTGGGCACGAGTCATCCCTAAATGTTGTCAGGGACAGCAAACGGGGGGGCCCGAAGGGGTGCCTGCCTCACCTTCTCCTATACAAAAGACAGATTTTTTTCTTCTTACAAAAGATATATGGAAATATAAATATATATATTGAAAAAGTAATGATTGCAATTTGAATTGTCCTAGGTGGAATGATGCATAAAAGAGGAGTTGCTATCTTTTTTCCAAATGTTTTCCCTCACTGTTCTTTCGAACTTGTGATCCCCCACCTCCCCAGACCTAGTGTTTTGTTCTCTCCGTTTCACCCAGGAATATCGGCACACTAAGTAGTCACAGTGGAAATGTGTTTTTTTTCTCTCTCCTCTATCAAATCAATAGATAAGTAGAACAAAAATGATTTTCAGATGCAATTCACTTTATGCACTAGACCTCTTGCACTGTCACGTTCACAGGTTGGATCAAATTGATACACAAAACACAAATTGGACCAGGTTGGGTTGGCATCTCTCTGTTCTGTTCCGTTTACAGTATTTCGTTTTTTTTCGTGGGTGGAAAATAAAAGAAAACATAGTGGCTCTAATGATCGAGAGTCAAGTCGTTGTGGAGTTATGAAGATGCTCTGTGAGATAATAGCAGCCGCGACAAAATGTACATAAGATGTATTCCTTCTTTTTAAAAGTACACGGAGTCTAGACCTTTTTTTGACATTGTCAAAGCCTTTTATGTTCAGCTTTTTTGTTCTCGTTTTGGTTTCTGCAGTAAAGGCATTGATCACTAAATCGACTGTTTGGACCACCTAAGGAAGGGGCTGACTTCTAAGGACCACTACGGCCGTTGACAACCAGTAAAGAGTTACATTTCGAGTTACACCTGAAATAAAATGGAAAGATTTATGACAATTTGTTGACCGACAGCTCCGTGATCCCCTTCTCCCCCTCTTTTCCCAAGGTGGTCCCTCCCTCATTCCACGTCTGGATAGTGTATGTGTTACCCCCCCCTAACACCACTGCCTCTGTGCACATTCTCAATATCTATGCCCCCCCCACCCATCAGTCCAAAAATGTCCCACGTTACCAGTATGCTCACAACACCACTGCCTCTGTGCACGTTCTCAATATCTATGCCCCCCCATCCGTCAGTCCCAAAATGTCCCACGTTACCAGTATGCTCACAACACCACTGCCTACATGTTCCCCATCTCTCTCTAGTCCCCCACCCCCCCACCACCACACAACACAACAGCACTGCCTCTCTAAGTCTGTTTCACAGTATCAGCACCTCTCTCTTTATCTATCATGACAACGCAACTGCCTCTGTTTTACACACTATCAGTATTTATCTGCCTGTCATCCCGGACTCTTGTGACACATCCGAGTACCTAGCTGTTCCCTAGCCTGGCCTTGGATCAGTTTGTGCCGTCTTGCCGATGCATGACAACAAAACAGGAGTGGGCAAGACCGTACAAACTGTTCTGGTATCAGGCGAGCTATTCGCCCCGCTCTCTACCGCTGTTTACACACTAGTGTGACTTACACTTACCCATCTCCTTTCCCCCCACGACGCCACTGCCTCTGCTGTTCAGTAGCAGTGGACCTGTCCTTCACAACGGATCGAACGGGGCCAACCTCACTGCAGCCAGTATGACAACGCACAACTGCCCCCCCCTGCACTCTCACTTGTAATGCAATCGGATGCACAACCAGCATTTGCGGATAAAATAAATAAATAACTGTTTTGATTATGCCAGATCATTGGACGAAGAGAATAATGTTTAATAAAGAACCATGTCTGTGTGTTTTTTAAAAATGTTTCTTAATTAACTCCACCATTTATACGTTTGTGTATAGCAGCATTTTGGTGGACCTGGGACTATAGCAGGTCTCGTTGCAAAAAACAATACAAGATCCAGACACCCTTTAATGGTTATACTACAGTTTTCTTCCCTTATTGGCCCCTCGATTTAGTTCAGACAATACACGGAGTGTGCAAAACATTAGGATCAACTATTTCCCTGACAGACTGCCCTATGTGAATGTTAGGATTTCTTACAGATGTCACTTGTTAAATCCACTTCAATCAGTGTAGATGAAGGGGAGGAGACGGGTTCTAAGAAGGATTTTTGTGCCATTTGAGGGTGAATGGACAAGACAAAATATTTAAGTGCCGTTGGGTTATGAGAATAAGAAATACACTTCTTCGTGTCACTGGGGGAGACTAGGGGAATAATGTTCACCTTCTGTCCGGATATGTTATGGTTGGCTATCAGGGATGCTATGGGAGCAGAAAAGAGTCTGGTACGAGTCAACACGACCCCCCGTGAGTTGAGGAGGAGTGAGCACTTTGGGGCAGAGGAAGTGAGGAAGAACAGATATCACGAAGGTTCTGCCTAGCAACAGCGATGCATTGGCTGTTCAGATGTGTAGGAGGAGACTCGGCATAGGAGAAAGGGTTCAACATCGGTGCTGGTGGGAATGTGTATTTTGTCTTACGCAGCTGTATTGACCCAATGGGTGAATAAACTTGGTTTAAGCTTTACCGATCGTCCATGAGTTTTAATAGGTTCATTTAGAACCCAACAGGGCCTTTTGAACGGGTTATGGTAGCAGACGCCAGGCGTAGCGGTTTGTGTCAAGAACTGCAATGCTGCTGGGTTTTTCACGCTCAACAGTTTCCCCCGTGTATCAAGAATGGTCCAACACCCAAAGGACATCCGACCAACTTGACACATCTGTTGGGCGCATTCTTGGGGGGTGCAACTCAATATTAGGAAGGAGTTTTTTTTAACATTTTGTACACTCAGTATCTATGCGTATATACACTGCTCAAAAAAACAAAGGGAACATTAAAATAACACATCCTAGATCTGAATGAATGAAATATTCTTATTAAATACTTTTTTCTTTACATAGTTGAATGTGCTGACAACAAAATCACACCAAACTTATCAATGGAAATCAAATGTATCAACCCATGGAGGTCTGGATTTGGAGTCACACTCAAAATTAAAGTGGATAACCACACTACAGGCTGATCCAACTTTGATGTAATGTCCTTAAAACAAGTCAAAATGAGGCTCAGTAGTGTGTGTGGCCTCCACGTGCCTGTATGACCTCCCTACAACGCCTGGGCATGTTCCTGATGAGGTGGCGGATGGTCTCCTGAGGGATCTCCTCCCAGACCTGGACTAAAGCATCCGCCAACTCCTGGACAGTCTGTGGTGCAACGTGGTGTTGGTGGATGGAGACATGATGTCCCAGATGTGCTCAATTGGATTCAGGTCTGGGGAACGGGCGGGCCAGTCCATAACATCAATGCCTTCCTCTTGCAGGAACTGCTGACACACTCCAGCCATATGAGGTCTAGCATTGTCTTGTATTAGGAGGAACCCAGGGCCAACCGCACCAGCATATGGTCTCACAAGGGGTCTGAGGATCTCATCTCGGTACCTAATGGCAGTCAGGCTACCTCTGGCGAGCACATGGAGGGCTGTGCGGCCCCCCAAAGAAATGCCATCCCACACCATGACTGACCCACCGCCAAACCGGTCATGCTGGAGGATGTTGCAGGCAGCAGAACGTTCTCCACGGCGTCTCCAGACTCTGTCACGTGCCCCGTGTGAACCTGCTTTCATCTGTGAAGAGCACAGGGCGCCAGTGGCGAATTTGCCAATCTTGGTGTTCTCTGGCAAATGCCAAACGTCCTGCACAGTGTTGGGCTGTAAAGCACAACCCCCACCTGTGGATGTCGGGCCCTCATACCACCCTCATGGAGTCTGTTTCTGACCGTTTGAGCAGACACATGCACATTTGTGGCCTGCTGGAGGTCATTTTGCAGGGCTCTGGCAGTGCTCCTCCTGCTCCTCCTTGCACAAAGGCGGAGGTAGCGGTCCTGCTGCTGGGTTGTCTCCTGATGTACTGGCCTGTCTCCTGGTAGCGCCTCCATGCTCTGGACACTACGCTGACAGACACAGCAAACTTTCTTGCCACAGCTCGCATTGATGTGCCACCCTGGATGAGCTGCACTACCTGAGCCACTTGTGTGGGTTGTAGACTCCGTCTCATGCTACCACTAGAGTGAAAGCACCGCCAGCATTCAAAAGTGACCAAAACATTAGCCAGGAAGCATAGGAACTGAGAAGTGTCTGCTGAACCACTCCTTTATTGGGGGTGTCTTGCTAATTGCCTATACTTTCCACCTGTTGTCTATTCCATTTGCACAGCAGCATGTGAAATGTATTGTCAATCAGTGTTGCTTCCTAAGTGGACAGTTTGATTTCACAGAAGTGTGATTGACTTGAAGTTACGTTGTGTTGTTTCCCTTTATTTTTTGAGCAGTGTATATACAGTACCAGTCCAAAGTTTGGACACACCTACTCATTTCAGGGGTTTTCTTTATTTTTACCATTTTCTACATTTTAGAATAATAGTGAAGACATCAAAACTATGAAATAACACATATAGAATCATGTAGTAACCAAAAAAGTGTTAATCAAATCAAATGTATTTATATAGCCCTTGGTACATCAGTTGATATCTCAAAGTGCTGTACAGAAACCCAGCCTAAAACCCCAAACAGCAAGCAATGCAGGTGTAGAAGCACGGTGGCTGGAAAAACTCCCTAGAAAGGCCAAAACCTAGGAAGAAACATAGAGAGGAACCAGGCTATGTGGGGTGGCCAGTCCTCTTCTTGCTGTGCCGGGTGGAGATGTTAAAATGTTCATAAATGACCAGCATGGTCAAATAATAATAATCACAGGCAGAACAGTTGAAACTGGAGCAGCAGCACGGCCAGGTGGACTGGGGACAGCAAGGAGTCATCATGTCAGGTAGTCCTGAGGCATGGTCCTAGGGCTCAGGTCCTCCGAGAGAGAGAAAGAAAGAGAGAATTAGAGAGAGCATACTTAAATTCACACAGGACACCGGATAGGACAGGAGAAGTACTCCAGATATAACAAACTGACCCTAGCCCCCCGACACATAAACTACTGCAGCATAAATACTGGAGGCTGAGACAGGAGAGGTCGGGAGACACTGTGGCCCCATCCGATGACACCCCCGGACAGGGCCAAACAGGAAAGATATAACCCCACCCACTTTGCCAAAGCACAGCCCCCACACCACTAGAGGGATATCTTCAACCACCAACTTACCATCCTGAGACAAGGCCGAGTATAGCCCACAAAGATCTCCGCCACGGCACAACCCAAGGGGGGGCGCCAACCCAGACAGGAAGATCACATCAGTGACTCAACCCACTCAAGTGACGCACCCCTCCAAGGGACGGTATGAAAGAGCCCTAGTAAGCCAGTGACTCAGCCCCTGTAATAGGGTTAGAGGCAGAGAATCCCAGTGGAAAGAGGGGAACCGGCCAGGCAGAGACAGCAAGGGCGGTTCGTTGCTCCAGAGCCTTTCCGTTCACCTTCACACTCCTGGGCCAGACTACACTCAATCATATGACCCACTGAAGAGATGAGTCTTCAGTAAAGACTTAAAGGTTGAGACCGAGTTTGCGTCTCTCACATGGGTAGGCAGACCATTCCATAAAAATGGAGCTCTATAGGAGAAAGCCCTGCCTCCAGCTGTTTGCTTAGAAATTCTAGGGACAATTGGGAGGCCTGCGTCTTGTGACCGTAGCGTACGTGTAGGTATGTACGGCAGGACCAAATCAGAGAGATAGGTAGGAGCAAGCCCATGTAATGCTTTGTAGATTAGCAGTACAACCTTGAAATCAGCCCTTGCCCTGACAGGAAGCCAGTGTAGGGAGGCTAGCACTGGAGTAGTATGATCAAATTTTTTGGTTCTAGTCAGGATTCTAGCAGCCGTATTTAGCACTAACTGAAGTTTATTTAGTGCATTATCCGGGTAGCCGGAAAGTAGAGCATTGCAGTAGTCGAACCTAGAAGTGACAAAAGCATGGATACATTTTTCTGCATCATTTTTGGACAGAAAGTTTCTGATTTTTGCAATGTTACGTAGATGGCCGAGTTTTGTCCGAATTTAAAAGTAGAACGTTTGCAGCCATCCACTTCCTTATGTCTGAAACACATGCCTCTATCGAGGGCAATTTTGGGGCTTCACCATGTTTCATTGAAATGTACAGCTGTGTGTCATCCGCATAGCAGTGAAAGTTAACATTATGTTTTCGAATTACATCCCCAAGAGGTAAAATATATAGTGAAAACAATAGTGGTCCTAAAAAGGAACCTTGAGGAACACTGAAATTTACAGTTGATTTGTCAGAGGACAAACCATTCACAGAGACAAACTGATATCTTTCCGACAGATAAGATCTAAACCAGGCCAGAACTTGTCCGTGTAGACCAATTTGGGTTTCCAATCTCTCCAAAAGAATGTGGTGATCGATGGTATCAAAAGCAGCACTAAGGTCTAGGAGCACGAGGACAGATGCAGAGCCTCGGTCTGATGCCATTAAAAGGTCATTTACCAACATTCACAAGTGCAGTCTCAGTGCTATGATGGGGTCTAAAACCAGACTGAAGCATTTCGTATACATTGTTTGTCTTCAGGAAGGCAGTGAGTTGCTGCGTAACAGCCTTTTCAAAAAAAAATTGAGAGGAATAGAAGATTCGATATAGGCCGATAGTTTTTTATATTTTCTGGGTCAAGGTTTGGCTTTTTCAAGAGAGGCTTTATTACTGCCACTTTTAGTGAGTTTGGTACACATCCGGTGGATAGAGAGCCGTTTATTATGTTCAACACAGGAGGGCCAAGCACAGGAAGCAGCTCTTTCAGTAGTTTAGTTGGAATAGGGTCCAGTATGCAGCTTGAAGGTTTAGAGGCCATGATTATTTTCATCATTGTGTCAAGAGATATAGTACTAAAACACTTGAGTGTCTCTCTTGATCCTAGGTCCTGACAGAGTTGTGCAGACTCAGAACAACTGAGCTTTGAAGGAATACGCAGATTTAAAGAGGGGTCCGTAATTTGCTTTCTAATAATCATGATCTTTTCTTCAAAGAAGTTCATGAATTTATTACTGCTGAAGTGAAAGCCATCCTCTCTTGGGTAATGCTGCTTTTTAGTTAGCTTTGCGACAGTATCAAAAAGGAATTTCGGATTGTTCTTATTTTCATCAATTAAGTTGGAGAAATAGGATGATCGAGCAGCAGTAAGGGCTCTTCGATACTGCACGGTACTGTCTTTCCAAGCTAGTCGGAAGACTTCCAGTTTCGTGTGGCGCCATTTCCGTTCCAATTTTCTGGAAGCTTGCTTCAGAGCTCGGGTGTTTTCTGTGTACCAGGGAGCTAGTTTCTTATGAGAAATGTTTTTAGTTTTTAGGGGTGCAACTGCACCTAGGGTATTGCACAAGGTTAAATTGAGTTCCCCAGTTAGGTGGTTAACTGATTTTTGTCCTCTGGCGTCCTTGGGTAGACAGAGGGAGTCTGGAAGGACATCAATGAATCTTTGTGTTGTCTGTGAATTTATAGCACGACTTTTGATGTTTCTTGGTTGGGGTCTGAGCAGATTATTTGTTACAATTGCAAACGTAATAAAATGGTGGTCCAGGATTATGAGGAAAAACATTAAGATCCACAACATTTATTCCATGGGACAAAACTAGGTCCAGAGTATGACTGTGACAGGTCCAGAGACATGTTGGACAAAACCCACTGAGTCGATGATGGCTCCGAAATACTTTTGGAGTGGGTCTGTGGACTTTTCCATGTGAATATTAAAGTCACCAAAGATTAGAATATTATCTGCTATGACTACAAAGTCCGATAGGAATTCAGGGAACTCAATGAGGAACGCTGTATGTGGCCCAGGAGGCCTGTAAACAGTAGCTATAAAAAGTGATTGAGTAGGCTGCATAGATTTCATGACTAGAAGCTCAAAAGACGAAAACGTCATTTTTGTTTTTGTAAATTGAAATTTGCTATCGTAAATGTTAGCAACACCTCCGCCTTTGCGGGATGCACGGGGGATATGGTCACTAGTGTAGCCAGGAGGTGAGGCCTCATTTAACACAGTAAAATCATCAGGCTTAAGCCATGATTCAGTCAGGCCAATCACATCAAGATTATGATCAGTGATTAGTTCATTGACTATAATTGCATTTGAAGTAAGGGATCCAACATTAAGTAGCCCTATTTTGAGATGTGAGGTATCATGATCTCTTTCAATAATGACAGGAATGGAGGAGGTCTTTATCCTAGTGAGAGTGCTAAGGCGAACACCACCATGTTTAGTTTTGCCCAACCTAGGTCGAGGCACAGACACGGTCTCAATGGGGATAGCTGAGCTGACTACACTGACTGTGCTAGTTGCAGACTCCACTATGCTGGCAGGCTGGCTAACAGCCTGCTGCCTGACCTGCACCCTATTTCATTGTGGAGCTAGAGGAGTTAGAGCCCTGTCTATGTTGGTAGATAAGATGAGAGCACCCCTCCAGGTAGGAGGGAGTCCGTCACTCCTCAGCAGGTCAGGCTTGGTCCTGTTTGTGGGTGAGTCCCAGAAAGAGGGCCAATTATCTACAAATTCTATCTTTTGGGAGGGGCAGAAAACAGTTTTCAACCAGCGATTGAATTGTGAGACTCTGCTGTAGAGCTCATCACTCCCCCTAACTGGGGGGGGGGGGGGGGGCAGAGACAATTACTCGATGCCGACACATCTTTCTAACTGATTTACACGCTGAAGCTATGTTGCGCTTGGTGATCTCTGACTGTTCCATCCTAACATCGTTGGTGCCGACGTGGATAACAATATCTCTATACTCTCTACACTCGCCAGTTTTAGCTTTAGCCAGCATCATCTTCAGATTAGCCTTAACGTCGGTAGCCTTGCCCCCTGGTAAACAGTGTATGATCGCTGGATGATTCGTTTTAAGTCTAATACTGCGGGTAATGGAGTCGCCAATGACTAGAGTTTTCAATTTGTCAGAGCTAATGGTGGTAAGCTTCGGCGTCTCAGACCCCGTAATGGGAGGAGTAGAGACCAGAGAAGGCTCTATACTTTATATTTGAGATTCTTCAAAGTAGCCACCCATCGCCTTGATGACAGCTTTGCACACTCTTGGCATCCTCTCAACCAGCTTCATGAGGTAGTCACCTGGAATGCTTGTCAATTAACAGGTGTGCCTTGTTAAAAGTTCATTTGTGGAATTTCTTTCCTTAATGCGTTTGAGACTATCAGTTATGTTGTGACAAGGTACGGGTGGTATACAGAAGAGGGCCCTGTTTGGTAAAAGACCAAGTCTCTTTGATAAATAAGCAAAGAGAAACGATAGTCCATCATTACTTCAAGAAATGAATGTCAGTCAATCTGGAAAATGTCAAGAACTTTGAAGTTTCTTCAAGTGCAGTAGCAAAAACCATGAAACGCTATGATGAAACTGGCTCTCATGAGGACCGCCACAGGAATGGAAGACCCAGAGTTCCCTCTGCTGCAGAGGAAAAGTTCATTAGAGTTACCAGCCTCAGAAATTGCAGCCTAAATAAATGCTTCACGGAGTTCAAGTAACAGACACATCTCAACATCAACTGTTCAGAGGAGACTCCGTGAATCAGGCATTCATGGTTGAATTGTTGCAAAAAAAAACACAACTAAAGGACACCAATAAGATGAAGAGACTTGCTTGGGCCAAGACACATGAGCAATGGACATTAGACCGGTGGAAATCTGTCCTTTGGTCTGAGTCCAAATGTGGTATTTTTGGTTCCAATTGCCGTGTCTTTGTGAGACGCAGAGCAGACGAACGAATGATCTCTGCATGTGTGGTTCCTACCATGGAGGAGGAGGTGTGTGGGTGTGCGTTGCTGGTGACACTGACTGATTTATTTTTAATTCAAGGCACACAACTAGCATGGCTACCACAGCCTTCTGCTGTGATACGCCATCCTATATGGTTTGCGCTTAGTGGGTCTATCATTTGTTTTTTAACAGGACAATGACCCAACACACCTTCAAGCTGTGTAAGGCTATTTGACCAAGAAGAAGAGTAATGGAGTGCTGCATCAGATGACCTAGCCTCCACAATTACCTGACCTGAGCCCAATTGATATGGTTTGGGATGAGGTAGACCGCAGAGAGAAGGAAAAGCAGCCAAGTGCTCAGCATATGTAGGAACTCCTTCAAGACTGTTGGAAAAGCATTCCAGGTGAAATTGGTTGAGAGAATATAAAGAGAGCAAAGCTGTAATCAAGGCAAAGGATGGCTACTTTGAAGAATCTGAAGTATGTTTTGATTTCTTTACCACTTTTTTGGTTACTACATGGTTCCATATGTGTAGTCCATAGTTTTGATGTCTTCACTATTATTCTACAATGTAGAAAATAGTAAAAATAAAGAAAAACCCTGAAATGAGTTGGTGTGTCCAAACTTTTGACTGGTACCCTATAAATATGTGTATGTATAGCTCAATTGTCGTGTTTTATGGGTCTCATGTTCTTGGTTTAAAAAATGAAGCAAGTGGGGTTTGTTATGTTGAGCTCAGTGATGTGTGCGGGCGCAGTTCAGTGGAATTAGTGACTTGACCAGCGACCAACCACATTTTTGCTCAGTTGAATGGGATTTCCTGTTTTGTGACAGTTTACTTCTCTTCTCTGTCATGGAAATGCTGATACCAGAAAGTGTCTAGAGAAGATCACACATTGATTGACCTTTTCTACGTGGAGTTATTATTGCCAGAAAATTGTAATTTAACTCTCAATTTTGGTTCATCAGAATTTTGTTTTGCTCATCCATCATATTGTAACTTAAAAACAGTTAAATTTGGTGGTAAATATTGCAATAGTTTACTACCAAGTGTTGGTGAGAATCCTAGCTGACATTGGTGGACATTACAAGGATGAAGATGGTGACAACTCTACTCTTTATGGCATTAGGTGAGTATTACAGTAACACAGTTTTCATAAAGGAAGGTATTTCAAGTGCCTTACATCAACACCAATCATCATCACAGCTATAGCTGGGTATCCGTTGTCTCTGTGCATTCTGCTTTATACAAGTACTGTATGTTATTGTCTCTGTCTAGCCTTGTTTCAATAGGCTATTTATATATTGGATAAATTAATATCTGCAATGCAATTTTAACAGGCTAATTTGGATCTCCATGAATATTGCTCACGAGCGACTTGGTAGACAGTGGCAAATTCAAACTGACCTATAACAAAGGACTTGTTTCCAGTTCTCATGTCTGCGTTCTAGTCTCACACAACTGCGACGTCAAAGTTAAAAGTTTATGTGCTTTGTATACATATCCCGGAAAAGTTTAGCAAAATAGGATCTTAAAGCCGCGGAGAGGATAACACCGGTCCATCTACGTGAAAATTACAATGATTCATCCTCTAGTGATGTCGCAGTTGACATATTATTCAGGTATAGCATCCTCTTTCAAGACACGCAAGAAAAAATGTCCTTTTATTTGGAATAGCAAACCAGATAGTTAAACGGGCATATTTATATAACAAACATGAGTTTGGAGGGTTTAAACCAGGGTCGGAGTCAATTATAAATGATGGAATTCACTCATAAAGTGGAGTATTTAAGTTGAATTGAATTCAAAATTTCAACGATCTTCAAGTTTTGGAATTTAACCGTTTGGTCTGTTTTGAATTGGAATTCAATTCAAATTCAATATTTGTACATTTCCCAGTTAGTGCACTTACAGTGCATTCCTAAAGTATTCATACCCCTTTTCCACATTTTGTTATGTTAGTGTTATTCTAAAATAGTTTTTTTTAAATCCTCATCAATCTGCACCCAATACCGTGCAAATGTATTAAAAGTAAAAAACAGATACCTTATTTACATTAGTATTCAGACCCTTTGCTACGAGACTTGAAATTGAGCTCAGGTGCATCCTGTTTCCATTTCTACAACTTGATTGGAGTCCACCTGTGGTAAATTCAATTGATTGGACATGATTTGGAAAGGCACACACCTGTCTATATAAAGTCCCACAGTTAACAGTGCATGTCAGAGCAAAAATAAAGCCTAGACATGATTGTGTCGAGGCACAGATCTGGGAAAGGGTACCAACATATTTCTGTAGCATTGAAAGTCCACAAGAACACAGTGGCCTCCATCATTCTTAAATGGAAGAAATTTGGAACCACCAAGACTTTTCCTAGAGCTGGCCACCTAGCGAAAATGAGCAACCGGTGGAGAAGGGCCTTGTTCAGGGAGGTGACCAAGAACCCGATGGTCACTCTGACAGAACTCCAGAGTTCCTCTGTGGAGATGGGAGAACTTTCCAGAAGGACAACCATCTCTGCAGCACTCCACCAATCAGGCCTTTATGGTAAAGTGGCCAGATGGAAACTACTCCTCAGTAAAAGGCACATGAAAGCCCACGTGGAGTTTGCCAAAAGGGATCTAAAGGACTCCCAGACCATGAGAAACAAGATTCTCTGGTCTGATGAAATGAAGATTTAACTCTTTGGCCTGAATGCCAATTGTCATGTCTGAAGGAAACCTGGCACCATCCTTACGGTTAAGCATGGTGGTGGCAGCATCATGGGGTGGGGATGTTCTTCAGCAGCAGTGACTGGGAGACTCATCAGGATTGAGGAAAAGATGAACTGAGCAAAGAACAGAGAGTTCCTTGATGAAAACCTGCTCCAGAGCGCTCAGGACCTCAGACCGGACAATGACCCTAAACACACAGCCAAGACAACGCAGGAGTGGCTTCAGGGCAAGTCTCTGAATGTCCTTCAGTGGTCCAGCCAGAGCCCGGACTTGAACCCAATCGATCATCTCTGGAAAGATCTGAAAATAGCTGTGCAGCAACGCTCCCCAACCAATTTGCAAACATTTCTAAAAACCTGTTTTTGCTTTGTATTTATGGGGTATTGTGTATAGATTGATGAGGGGGAAAAAATGATTTCATCCGTTTTAGGCTGTAATCAAACAAAATGTGGAAAAAGTCAAGAACACAGTAGGGCTCTATTTTAACAAACCTAACGCAATGGTATCTTTAATCGCAGGCGATATCGCTATGGGTTCAGGGCTGTGTCACATATTTGAGTCACTTTCATTATCACAATTGTCGTGCGTTTCCTGGCGCCGCGACGAAAGGGCTGGATTCTGATAAATGAACAAGTTGTGGCTGTGCCGAGGCTTGGCCCCTCACCGGCCAATCAGAATGTGCTCCATGCCGAAATGTGTGGTTGCTTCAAGTTGTGCATTTACAGTCTTTTATGAATTGCCTTGGAATCAACTCCAATTCCAATGTTAGTCCATTATAGTTTGTTAAATGGCTTACAGAAACGAAGTAACAAAATGTAGACTTATCTTTGCTAAATATGTTAACTTGAACCCATTTGCAGTCCACATTGTTCTAAGTACTTGCATGGCTTCAATACCATTCACACGGATATAGGGGCTAGGCCTAGTGCACATTACATTATGGCTGAGCATGAACACGCCAAACATTGTCAATAAGCATTATGAAAGTAATTATTCAGAAGTCCTAAAAAGAGAAATAATAATTTTAATCAAAACCAAAACAACTTGTTTTAAATAGGCTTTGTCACACTTACAGGCACCATCATTTCTCCCCATGGGCATATAAAATTAAAACAACGCAGACTATGGAGGGTTTTACGCACATCCACATTTTTCACAGTAGCTGGACATAGATCCATTGCAGAACATTGATGTAAAATTGACCCTAGAAATAGTACTGTTGGGAGCTGTAACGGTCTGAGTGTAGTGGGTGAGGAGTCAGGCGCAGGAAGCAGAGAGTTCAGGGGAGTGCTATTTTAATGCACTGAGAAACGGCGAACATAAGCCAACCCTCACGAAAACACAGGGCATAATGAACAAACAAATGCCCCAAACAGGGGGACTTAAACTGTCCAGAAAAAACCCACAAAATGGGAAAACACAAAACCCATAGACAAGCACACACGTACACCAAACAGACGGTCACAATAATTTAGCCCGCACAAGGAACCCTGCGGGCCGGCTGACTAATAAAGCCTTACTACTAACTACCTAACTCAAAACAGGTGCACTCAATAAACACATAAGGAGGGGGAGGAAATAATCAGTGGCAGCTAGTAGGCCGGCGACGTGACAGTACCCCCCCCCCCCCCCTTGACGCGTGGCTCCCGCAGCACGCCTACACCGGCCTCGAGGTCGACCCGGAGGCGATGGAAATCCCTCAACATTGACGGATCCAAAATGTCCCTGGTGGGTACCCAGCACCTCTCCTCCGGACCGTACCCCTCCCAGTCCACGAGGTACTGCAGGCCCCTCACCCGGCGTCTCGAGTCCAGAATGGCCCGTATCGTATACGCCGGGGACCCCTCGATGTCCAGGGGGGAGGAGGGACCTCCAGCACCTCACCGTCCTGTAGGGGACCAGCTACCACCGGCCTGAGGAGAGACATGAAACGAGGGGTTAATACGATTAATAGGAAGGGAGTTGTAATCGATAACACACCTCGTTTATTCTCCTCAGGACTTTGAACGGCCCTACACACTGAGGCCCAAGCTTCCGGCAGGGCACGCGGAGGGGCAGGTTTCGGGTCGAGAGCCAGACCCTGTCCCCTGGTACAAACACGGGGGCCTCACTGCGGTGGCGGTCAGCACTCCTTTTCTGCCGTCCACTAGCCTGTTGAAGGGATTCCTGGACAGCCCTCCAGGTTTCTTTGGAGCGCTGCACCCATTCCTCCACCGCAGGAGCCTCGGTCTGACTCGGATGCCACGGTGCCAGGACCGGCTGGTACCCCAACACACACTGAAAGGGGGACACATTAGTAGAGGAGTGGCGTAATGAGTTCTGGGCCATTTCAGCCCAGGGGATGTATCTCGCCCACTCCCCTGGCCGGTCCTGGCAGTACGACCGCAGAAACCTACCCACCTCCTGGTTTACTCTCTCCACCTGCCCATTACTTTCGGGGTGATAGGCTGACCGAGACCCCCAGACGCTCCATGAACGCCCTCCATACTCGGGACGTGAACTGGGGGCCCCGATCAGAAACGATGTCCTCCGGCACCCTGTAGTGCCGGAAGACGTGGGTGAATAATGCCTCCGCAGTCTGTAGGGCTGTTGGGATACCGGGCAATGGGAGGAGACGGTAGGACTTAGAGAACCGATCCACAATCACCAGAACCGTGGTGTTGCCCTGAGACGGGGGAAGGTCGGTCAGGAAATCTACGGATAGATGTGACCATGGCCGTTGTGGAACGGGGAGGGGTTGTGACTTCCCTCTAGGAAGGTGCCTAGGAGCCTTACTCTGGGCGCATACCGAACAGGAGGAGACATAAACCTTAACGTCCCTAGCCAAGGTAGGCCACCAATACCTCCCCAAAGGCTCCCCACTGTCCTCCTCACCCCAGGGGTAGGACGTGAGCCCACCGAATCAGTTGGTCCCGAACACCAAGCGGCACGTACCTCCGCCCCGCCGGACACTGAGGAGGCGCGGGTTCAGCACATAACGCCCACTCGATGTCCAAGTCCACCTCCCATACCACCGGTGCCATCAGCTTTGAGGCCGGAAGGATGGGAGTAGGTTCGGTGGACCTATCCTCCGTGTCGTAAAGGCGGGACAGTGCGTCCGCCTTCACGTTCTGGGAGCCCGGTCTATATGATAAAGTGAACCGGAATCGAGTGAAAAACATGGCCCACCTTGCCAGCCGCGGGTTCAGTCTCCTAGCTGCCCGAATAAAGTGATGAGAGTCATTCATAGATTTTTGCAGAAAGCAGGATTATCTGATTTTAGAAGAGGGCTATAATGTGAGAAATAGATTATTTTTTAAAAATGAAGCTTAATCTGTATACTAAGCAGCTGGTCTGTGAGAGTCTGGCAAATGTTAACCACAATAGTTAACTATGGTACATGACACATACATCTCTCACAGGGCAGTTTCACAAAGGAAATCCTTGAGCTCAATATAGACATAACCATCCGGCTTTACAAATAGTTTAAATACCACAACAGCATATGCAAATTAAGTTTGCTTGCTGGGATTACATTTCAAGTTGTTTTATAAATGTGTCAATAACTATCTACAAATAGCTTACTAACATATCTAAATGTAACAATAACATTTATTAAATGGTGAGCAAACGTATATTAAAAAAATTTATGATTTTTTTGTACTGGACATTATAGTAAGGTGTTATCCATTTAGAAATGGAAACTTCAGTAAATGTTTGTTTAAATTGTAATATTTTGGTTGTCTGTGTTTATTGATATTTATTATGGATCCCCATTAGCTGCTGCCAAGGATACTCTTCCTGGGGGTCCAGCAGAATTAAGGTAGTTCTACATTTTTTAAAACATTACAAAACATTCATAACAGATTTCACTGTGTTTCTCTCCAACAGCTCATCGAATGATGTTATCTTCATTGGCAGGTAAGTATTCATTTACATGTGAACACAAGTCTCAAAAATGTTTTAAAATGCTGTTTAAATGCTGTTAAAGTCCATAAAAGGTTAAGCAACACATTTGTTTTAACTTTTAATAGAACAACTTTGACAATACTGACGGTGTTAAATTGCTTATTTGATTATTAATCATTATTAATTATTTTTCCCGATCATCTCTTTTCCTCTTTGTGAGCAGGTGAAGAGATCAGGCTGGTCGATGGCACTAGTCGCTGCTCGGGGACAGTAGAGATTCTTTACAAGGGCCAGTGGGGACGAGTGTGTGGCCAGAAGTGGGACGTAAAAGATGCCAATGTGGTGTGTGGCCAGCTGGGCTGTGGGAGAGCTGTGAGTGCCCAAGGTAGTGCCCACATAGGTCAGGGTAGTGGTGGCAGGCCTACTTGGCTGGATGATGTTGGGTGTAAAGGCACTGAGAGCTCCCTCACAGAATGCTCACATGGAGGATTGAAACACCATGACTGTTTACAGGCTCAAGATGCCAGAGTTGTCTGCTCAGGTAAGAAAAGTCCCTCTGTTGCTATAGTGGTTGATAAAAGTTGAAATACCTTGATTTTCGTTGTGTCAACTTGGCATCGATTTAGTTGATAAAAATGATACTGAAATGCATTTAATTGTCAAATGTTCTTTCATGCCTAGTTAAACCTAATATCAGACTGGTCAATGGGAGTGACCTCTGCTCTGGGAGGGTGGAGGTCTATCAAACTGGTCACTGGCGGACCGTGTGTGACGACGTGTGGGACTTGAATGATGCTGCTGTGGTTTGCAGACAGCTTGGCTGTGGGAGAGCTGATAGTGCCCCAGAGAGGGCCTACTTTGGTCAGGGAAGTGGGCCCATCTGGCAGAATGATATTGGCTGCTCTGGCACAGAGTGCTCCATCACACAGTGCCCACACACAGGAGAAGGAACACATAACTGTAATCATGGTAACGACGCAGGTGTTATTTGTTCAGGTAAGGGAGTCTCTTTGCCTTGTCTATACATTTGGTTTGAATTGTGCAGAAAGGTCTCGTCATAGAGAAAATCCTAAAAAAAGCATATTACTGCAGTATTGTAGCCTGCTCTGCCACCTAGTGGAGAGTTGACCGTTGCGCAAAGAAACTTAACCCAGGCCTGACTTGGTGCTATATGACCAGATGGGGGAAACCTAGAACAGAGCATGTGGCTTATATAGTATGAAGACCAGATAGGTTGTGATTATTGTTTCCTCACTAAACTACATCTCTTTGACCAACAGGGGTTGTCTTGCAGAAGCCTTCACTCTCCACAGACCCGTCCTACTCTGCCTTCTTGCATGGAGAGGAGGTCCAACTCACCTGCACTCTTCCATCCCGTATCCTCTGTAATGCTGTGGAGTTCATCTTCTATCTGAATGGAGACTCCGTCATGACCGTGACCGTTGGATCCTCACAGCCCAGAGCTACTTTAACAAAGTTTAAGACGGACGCTTCACACCAGGGCAGTTACAGCTGTCTCTACAGAACCCACTCCAACGGCAAAGCCATCAGCTCCCCTTACAGCAACGTTACTAAAGGTGAGGTGGTAGTTGGGAAACAAGTGTTGCTTAATCTACAGTGAGCTCCAAAAATATTGGGACAGTGACAAATATTTTGTTTTGGCTCTGTACTCCAGCACTTTGGATTTGAAATGATACAATGACTGAGGTCAAAGTGCAGACTGTCAGCTTTAATTTGAGAGTATGTTCATTCTAAACGGTCGAACCGTTTAGAAATGACAGCACTTTTTGTATCTAGTCCCCCCATTTTAGGGGACCAAAAGTATTGAGACAAATTCACTTATACAGTATGTGTAATAAAGTAATCAAACGTTTAGTATTTGGTCCCATATTCCTAGCATGCAATGATCACATCACGTTTGTGACTCGACGCACTTGGATGCATTTGCTGTTTGTTTTGGTAGTGTTTCAGATTATTTTGTGGGCTATGAAATTTGTGCATCTCACCATCATTGTTCACGAATATATTCAGGACTATCCGTAATCACGGTTAAACATTCATGTAGAAGTTTTTAGAAACATATTATACACTGCTCAAAAAAATAAAGGGAACACTAAAATAACACATCCTAGATCTGAATGAATGAAATATTCTTAATAAATACTTTTTTCTTTAGATAGTTGAATGTGCTGACAACAAAATCACACAAAAATGATCAATGGAAATCAAATTTATCAACCCATGGAGGTCTGGATTTGGAGTCACACTCAAAATTAAAATGGAAAACCACACTACAGGCTGATCCAACTTTGATGTAATGTCCTTAAAACAAGTCAAAATGAGGCTCAGTAGTGTGTGTGGCCTCCACGTGCCTGTATGACCTCCCTACAATGCCTGGGCATGCTCCTGATAAGGTGGCGGATGGTCTCCTGAGGGATCTCCTCCCAGACCTGGACTAAAGCATCCGCCAACTCCTGGACAGTCTATGGTGCAACATGGCGTTGGTGGATGGAGCGAGACATGATGTCCCAGATGTGCTCAATTGGATTCAGGTCTGGGGAACGGGCGGGCCAGTCCATAGCATCAATGCCTTCCTCTTGCAGGAACTGCTGACACACTCCAGGCACATGAGGTCTAGCATTGTCTTGCATTAGGAGGAACCCAGGGCCAACCGCACCAGCATATGGTCTCACGAAGGGTCTGAGGATCTCATCTCGGTACCTAATGGCAGTCAGGCTACCTCTGGCGAGCACATGGAGGGCTGTGCGGCCCCCCAAAGAAATGCCACCCCACACCATGACTGACCCACTGCCAAACCGGTCATGCTGGAGGATGTTGCAGGCAGAAGAACGTTCTCCACTGCGTCTCCAGACTCTGTCACGTCTGTCACGAGCTCAGTGTGAACCTGCTTTCATCTGTGAAGAGCACAGGGCGCCAGTGGCGAATGCCAAACGTCCTGTAAACACAACCCCCACCTGTGGACGTCGGGCCCCATACCACCCGCATGGAGTCTGTTTCTGACCGTTTGAGCAGACACATGTACATTTGTGGCCTGCTGGAGGTCATTTTGCAGGGCTCTGGCAGTGCTCCTCCTGCTCCTCCTTGCACAAAGGCGGAGGTAGCGGTCCTGCTGCTGGGTTGTCTCCTGATGTACTGGCCTGTCTCCTGGTAGCGCCTCCATGCTCTGGACACTACGCTGACAGACACAGCAAACTTTCTTGCCACAGCTCGCATTGATGTTCCATCCTGGATGAGCTGCACTACCTGAGCCACTTGTGTGGGTTGTAGACTCCGTCTCATGCTACCACTAGAGTGAAAGCACCGCCAGCATTCAAAAGTGACCAAAACATCAACCAGGAAGCATAGGAACTGAGAAGTGGTCTGTGGTACCACCTGCAGAACCACTCCTTTATTGGGGGTGTCTTGCTAATTGCCTATAATTTCCACCTGTTGTCTATTCCATTTGCACAACAGCATGTGAAATGTATTGTCAATCAGTGTTGCTTCCTAGGTGGACAGTTTGATTTCACCGAAGTGTGATTGACTTGGAGTTCCATTGTGTTGTTTAAGTGTTCCCTTTATTTTTTTGAGCAGCGTATTTTTTATTTACAGTAAAAGTACATTGAAAATGATCTGAAAAGGTTTTCTTTATTTTTCCTATTACCTACATTGCAGTATAATAGTAAAGATATCAGAACTATGAAATAACACATAGGGAATCATGTAGTAACCAAAAAAAGTGTTCAACAAATCAAAATATATTTTATATTTGAGATTCTTTGCACAATCTTGGCATTCCCTCAACCAGCTTCATGAGGTAGTCACTTGGAATGCATTTCAATTAATATGTTTACCCTGTTAATTTGTGAAATGTGTTTCCTTCTTAATGCGTATCAGCCAATCAGTTGTGCTGTGACAAGGTAGGATTGGTATACAGAAGATAGCCTATTTGGTAAAAGACCAAGTCCATATTATTGCAAGAATAGCTCAAATAAGCAATAAGAAATTACATTTCAAGAACTTTGAAAGTTTCTTCGAGTGCAGTTGCAAAAACCATCAAGTTCTATGATGAAACTGGCTCTCACGAGGACCACCGCAGGACATCAAGTCCCAGAGTTACCACTGCTGTAGAAGACACATTCATTAGAGTTAACTGCACCTCAGATTGCAGCCCAAATAAATTCTTCAGAGTTCAAGTAACAGACACATCTCAACATCAATTGTTCAGAGGAGAATGCGTGAATCAGGCCTTCATGGTCAAATTGCTGCAAAGAAACCACTACTAAAGGACATCAATAAGAAGAAGAGACTTGCTTGGACCATGAAACACGAGCAATGGACATTAGACCAGGGTAAATCTGTCCTTTGGTCTGATGAGTCCAAATTTGAGATTTTTGGTTCCAACCGCCATGTCGTTGTGAGACGCAGAGTAGGTGAACGGAAGATCTCCGCACGTGTGGTTCCCACCGTGAAGCATGAAGGAGGATGTGTAACTGTGTGGGGGTGCTTTGCTGGTGACACTGTTGGTGATTTATTTAGAATCCAAGGCACACTTGTCCAGCATGTGGCTACCACAGCATTTTGCAGCGATACGCCATCCCAACTGGTTTGCGCTTAGTGGGACTATCATTTGTTTTTCAACAGGACAATGACCCAACACACCTCCAGGCTATTTGAACAAGAAGGAGAGTGATGGAGTGCTGCATCAGATGGCCTGGCCTCCACAATCACCTGACCTCAACCCAATTGAGATGGTTTAGGATGAGTTGGACTGCAGAGTGAAGGAAAAGCATCCAACAAGTGCTCAGCATATGTGGGAACTCCTTTAAGACTGTTGGAAAAGCATTCCAGGTGAAGCTGGTTGAGAGAATGCCAAGAGTGTGCAAAGCTGACATCAAGTCAAAGGATGGCAACTTTGAAGAATCTCAAATCTCAAATATATTTTGATTTGTTTAAAACTTTTGGTTACTACATGATTTCTTATATGTTGTTTTATAGTTTTGATGTCTTCACTATCATTCTTCAATGTAGAGAATAGTGAAAATAAAGAAAAACCCTTGAATGGTACTGTACGTGAATTTGTCCCAATACTTTTGGTCCCCTAAAATGGGACTATGTACAAAAAGTACTGTAATTTCTAAACGGTTCACCCGATACGGATGAAAATACCCTCAAATTAAAGCGGACCGTCTGCACTTTAACCTCATATTCATTGTGTCACACACATATTTCTCAGTTACAAGGTGTGAATATGGAATCACATTACAGTCATATTGCTGTTTACTTTCTTCCAAGTGGTCCTGCTACAGCCCAACATCTCTCTTAGTCCCCCAAATGGAGGGATGTTTTGGGAACCTCATGGGCCAGAGGTGACCAGGGGCCACAGCTTCTCCATCATCTGCTCCATTCAGCCACATTATCCCGGAGGCCTCTTCTATCTGGACTTCTCTGGTTCCAACAGAACAGAGACTACGCCAGCAGTCAACCACTCTGCCTGCTTCCACTTCCCTGTTGCAGAGTATAAAGACCAGGGGAAATACAGCTGCAGCTATGGAGTCAACATCTCCACGCGGTCATTCAGGTCGGCTAATAGTGAACTAGCTGTCACCATTAGAGGTAAAATAACACATGCTTTAAATGTTTTAATTTAAAATAGCATTTACGTGAGAGAAAAATCATAGTATTGTAAAATGATTCATAATCCTTCATATCACTTTTTATTTTATTTTGTATATCCTATGAATTGGCCATCTACAAGTCTTGATCTGTAGGTCTAAACCTTGAAATACCTACCTTTTCCTCAGCCTCTATGGTCCCCATCATTGCCTCTGGAGGGACTGGTGGGCTAGCACTCCTGTTTCTGCTTCTGCTTATCATCTGTCTCGTCAGCAGGAGGACCAGGAGGAGCAGCAAGCCATCTACAGAGACTGACCAGAGAGAATGTAAGTGATATCATCACTTAAACTCAAATTTGTCCCAAAGACTTTTGTTGATATCATTTTGTTTGTAAGGCTTTTTTATTCCCTTGAGTTTGTTCTTGCGAATATTCATGAGCAAACGTTTAATGCAACAGGTACTGACAACAGACACAGAGGGGAGGACAACGAAGAGGGAGAGGACTATGTGACTTTTGAAAACGTCTGTTACGAGAGAGGTCTGGAGAGAGGGAAGAGGGAAAAGAAGAATGAGGAGGAGAAAGGGCACAGCTGTGGGAAATCAGAGGATGTCTATGACAACGGGGAGGGAAACACTCAAAGAAAGGGTGTTTGTGGGGGGTCTCATGAAAAAATGAACAGTGACGATGATGAAGAAGATTACGTTAATGTCTCCGCTCAGGACAACGCTGTAACACAGGCAGGCGCGTGAGCTGGGTACAGCTCAAGATAAAAATGTAATAAAAGTAGGCTGCAAAAAATTGTTTGGCTAAAATCGTTCCAATCCCGCATTAAAATGCAACAGCTGTTTAGCGTATCGATTGGCTAGCTTTGGGAACATGCAGACATTTGCTTGGCGAGAAGCTGCCAGCCTGTGTACGTTTCTCTCAGCATTGAGCAGAGACAGAACCTGACAGTTTGCTTGGGGTCAGCTATCTAGGCTATTTTGATGTTGTCATTTGAACTTGGCCTTGTAAGCCTCGCAGCCAGCTCTTTTATACACCGGCTACTCATACATTGATGTTGACATGGGCGGCGCATCCAGTCGGCTAGGGGAAGATAAGCTTACCCTAAAGTAAATTGAATGACATTTGCCAAAATTAGGTATCTTTTTAAAAATGTATTTGACCTTTATTTAACTAGGTCAATTAATAAGAACAAATTCTTATTTACAATGACGGCCTAATAATGACTTGTGTCTTGTACAGAAATTAACAACATCATTACAAATACTACACCAGAGAATATGATTTGACCACAGAGGATCCTTAGCTTCTTTAAAAAAACGAGCTGTTGATTGTTTTAACACTTTTCTCACTTACCAGCAAACGGGTGTGGTCATTCTAAAGTATGGTCCCTGGAGCTACGATCAAACCGGTTTGATTAGAGCGCTTATTTAGAACGTCCAGTTTCGACTGACGCAACAGTCAGCATTTGAGCGAGCCACACTGTTTTTTTTCACAGATTTTTTTTTCCAAAAGCACAGTCCTTACAAAGTTAATGTCCTGAATGTGACCATTTTTTTATTTTTTTATTTCACCTTTATTTAACCAGAAGGGCTAGTTGAGAACAAGTTCTCATTTGCAACTGCGACCTGGCCAAGATAAAGCATAGCTGTGTGAACAGACAACACAGAGTTACACATGGAGTAAACAATTAACAAGTCAATAACACAGTAGAAAAAAAAGAGAGTCTATATACATTGTGTGCAAAAGGCATGAGGAGGTAGGCGAATAATTACAATTTTGCAGATTAACACTGGAGTGATAAATGATCAGATGGTCATGTACAGGTAGATATATTGGTGTGCAAAAGAGCAGAAAAGTAAATAAATAAAAATAGAATGGGGAAGAGGTAGGTAAAATTGGGTGGGCTATTTACCGATAGACTATGTACAGCTGCAGCGATCGGTTAGCTGTTCAGATAGCAGATGTTAGAAGTTGGTGAGGGAGATAAAAGTCTCCAACTTCAGCGATTTTTGCAATTCGTTCCAGTCACAGGCAGCAGAGAACTGGAACGAAAGGCGGCCAAATGAGGCGTTGGCTTTAGGGATGGATGATCAGTGAGATACACCTGCTGGAGCGCGTGCTACGGGAAAATCGATTTTGTCCCCCCACACCCAACGCGATCACGACACGCAGGTTGAAATATCAAAACAAACTCTGAATCATTATATTAATTTGGGGACAGGTCAAAAGCATTAAACATTTATGGCAATTTGGCTAGCATGCAGTTGCTATTTAGATAGCTAGCTTGCTGTTGCTAGCTAATTTGTCCTGGGATATACACATTGTTATTTTTCCTGAAATGCACAAGGTCCTCTACAACGGTCAACCGAATCGTTTCTAGTCATCTCTCCTCTTTCCAGGCTTTTTCTTCTTTGGAATTTATATGGCAATTGGCAACTAACTTTCATAAGGTGCATTACCACAACCGACCTCCGTTAATCTTTCAATCACCCACGTGGGTATAACCAATGAGGAGATGGCACGTGGCATATGCTTCTAAAAGCCAATGAGGAGATGGGAGAGGCAGGACTTGCAGCGCGTTCTGCACCACAAATAGGAACAACTACTATTTTACATTTACATTTACATTTAAGTCATTTAGCAGACGCTCTTATCCAGAGCGACTTACAAATTGGTGCGTTCACCTTAAGACATCCAGTGGAACAGCCACTTTACAATAGTGCATCTAAATCTTTTAAGGGGGGTGAGAAGGATTACTTTATCCTATCCTAGGTATTCCTGAAAGAGGTGGGGTTTCAGGTGTCTCCGGAAGGTGGTGATTGACTCCGCTGTCCTGGCGTCGTGAGGGAGTTTGTTCCACCATTGGGGGGCCAGAGCAGCGAACAGTTTTGACTGGGCTGCGTGGGAACTGTACTTCCTCAGTGGTAGGGAGGCGAGCAGGCCAGAGGTGGATGAACGCAGTGCCCTTGTTTGGGTGTAGGGCCTGATCAGAGCCTGGAGGTACTGAGGTGCCGTTCCCCTCACAGCTCCGTAGGCAAGCACCATGGTCTTGTAGCAGATGCGAGCTTCAACTGGAAGCCAGTGGAGAGAGCGGAGGAGCGGGGTGATGTGAGAGAACTTGGGAAGGTTGAACACCAGACGGGCTGCGGCGTTCTGGATGAGTTGTAGGGGTTTAATGGCACAGGCAGGGAGCCCAGCCAACAGCGAGTTGCAGTAATCCAGACGGGAGATGACAAGTGCCTGGATTAGGACCTGCGCTGCTTCCTGTGTGAGGCAGGGTCGTACTCTGCGGATGTTGTAGAGCATGAACCTACAAGAACGGGCCACCGCCTTGATGTTAGTTGAGAACGACAGGGTGTTGTCCAGGATCACGCCAAGGTTCTTAGCGCTCTGGGAGGAGGACACAATGGAGTTGTCAACCGTGATGGCGAGATCATGGAACGGGCAGTCCTTCCCCGGGAGGAAGAGCAGCTCCGTCTTGCCGAGGTTCAGCTTGAGGTGGTGATCCGTCATCCACACTGATATGTCTGCCAGACATGCAGAGATGCGATTCGTCACCTGGTCATCAGAAGGGGGAAAGGAGAAGATTAATTGTGTGTCGTCTGCATAGCAATGATAGGAGAGACCATGTGAGGTTATGACAGAGCCAAGTGACTTGGTGTATAGCGAGAATAGGAGAGGGCCTAGAACAGAGCCCTGGGGACGCCAGTGGTGAGAGCGTGGTGAGGAGACAGATTCTCGCCACGCCACCTGGTAGGAGCGACCTGTCAGGTAGGACGCAATCCAAGCGTGGGCCGCGCCGGAGATGCCCAACTCGGAGAGGGTGGAGAGGAGGATCTGATGGTTCACAGTATCGAAGGCAGCCGATAGGTCTAGAAGGATGAGAGCAGAGGAGAGAGAGTTAGCTTTAGCAGTGCGGAGGGCCTCCGTGATACAGAGAAGAGTAGTCTCAGTTGAATGACTAGTCTTGAAACCTGACTGATTTGGATCAAGAAGGTCATTCTGAGAGAGATAGCGGGAGAGCTGGCCAAGGACGGCACGTTCAAGAGTTTTGGAGAGAAAAGAAAGAAGGGATACTGGTCTGTAGTTGTTGACATCGGAGGGATCGAGTGTACGTTTTTCAGAAGGGGTGCAACTCTCGCTCTCTTGAAGACAGAAGGGACGTAGCCAGCGGTCAGGGATGAGTTGATGAGCGAGGTGAGGTAAGGGAGAAGGTCTCCGGAAATGGTCTGGAGAAGAGAGGAGGGAATAGGGTCAAGCGGGCAGGTTGTTGGGCGGCCGGCCGTCACAAGACGCAAGATTTCATCTGGAGAGAGAGGGGAGAAAGAGGTCAGAGCACAGGGTAGGGCAGTGTGAGCAGAACCAGCGGTGTCGTTTGACTTAGCAAACGAGGATCGGATGTCGTCGACCTTCTTTTCAAAATGGTTGACGAAGTCATCTGCAGAGAGGGAGGAGGAGGGGGGAGGAGGATTCAGGAGGGAGGAGAAGGTGGCAAAGAGCTTCCTAGGGTTAGAGGCAGATGCTTGGACTTTAGAGTGGTAGAAAGTGGCTTTAGCAGCAGAGACAGAAGAGGAAAATGTAGAGAGGAGGGAGTGAAAGGATGCCAGGTCCGCAGGGAGGCGAGTTTTCCTCCATTTCCGCTCGGCTGCCCGGAGCCCTGTTCTGTGAGCTCGCAATGAGTCGTCGAGCCACGGAGCAGGAGGGGAGGACCGAGCCGGCCTGGAGGATAGGGGACATAGAGAATCAAGGGATGCAGAAAGGGAGGAGAGGAGGGTTGAGGAGGCAGAATCAGGAGATAGGTTGGAGAAGGTTTGAGCAGAGGGAAGAGATGATAGGATGGAAGAGGAGAGAGTAGCTGGGGAGAGAGAGCGAAGATCGGGATTGCGCGATACCATCCGAGTAGGGGCAGTGTGGGAAGTGTTGGATGAGAGTGCGATGAGATTTTAGTGCCTGGCAACGCAGACGCTCATTGCCGCTTGCGAGCAGTGTGGGTACAATGACTGAATAACATGTATGTATACATTTACATTCATCTGCATGTAACTGAGGAAATATTGACGCAACAAAGCGGTCATATTTAGATAACTCTCGGGTGACAAAAACCACAATATGTATTACCTAATAGCAAATACTATTTATAATTCATCACATGACAGGTCAGCTCAACACTGATCTAAATAATTTTGTAAAACTCTTTCTAGAAATGGAAAGCAATCCGATGATGGGTAGTTTGTGCGCACCGCCACATTTGTTTTCACATCAACCAAAGATAAGAGGAAACAAGATGTTTAGTCTGTTTTGCTGTACGCATGTTGACGGGGGTGTGTCGTCTACGATCATTCACATCCCCTCATTCGCTTCCAGAAGTTTACCTGAAAGATGAGTGAACCATTACTTCAGCTCATTATAACATCTTTGGTCTGTCAGACCAGAATGAATTGTATAATGTCAACAAGCATGGCGCCGCAAATAGCTTAGCATTAGCTCATTATAATCAGTACAACCTTAAAAAGTATTCTACACACATCATAGGTGTCCATTACAATCTATGCAATAATCGGAATGCATTATTTGTCAGCAGAACCTGACAACATGAATAAAACTGTAAATACATTATGTCCATACATACATACATACATACATACATACATACTGTATGCTACAGTGGAAACGAAAAAACATGATATACAGAAAATAAGGCACTTACTTTGATAGGAACGTACACATGTCCAAAGTTATGATTTATAAGGAAAACAATAAGGAAGGCCATGCGAGTGTCAGCCAGAAAAGGTGCCAATTTGTGCAAAACTGCACACATCTATCTGCATACTTGATCTGCGGAAACTTGTGAAGTGTGTGGGATCCTCGAAATGTAAAGCCTCAAACATAAATTGCCCGCAACGCTGAAAGGAGCTACTTCTATGCAAATTAATGAGGAGGCTGTTGTTAGAAAATACAACTTGTTAGAAAATATTTTGAAATTTACAAGTTGAAACATAGCCTATAGATAATTAACAGGTAGCGCGTGTTAACTGTCCTATTGCGTGACAATCACATTTTGAAACAGTGAGTGCATTCTGACATCACATGCATAAAACGATTCATGTTGGGTCGACGGTTAGAGATATTCAGAACTCATGTATGAAAAGGTTAAATGAGCTATTTTGGCAGTACGGCTATTTGGCCGGGGGTGCGGCAAATAGCCTACAAAATAGCTGATTGTTGAGTTGCAGCAGTCAGTGAAAATAAGTTTAATTGGTCTAGGCCTACATCAATACTTCAAAATACAATCATAGGAAAAACATAGTTTAGAAAGCAAATGGCTATTGCTGAAAAGAGAAGACAAAGAAAATACTCTGATATGTCTCCAGTTATCAACATTCTCAACTCCCAATTGAGCAAACAGTATCTTATTGGCACCAGAGGAGAGCACAGGGATACAAACTGGTGAGGGCCCAAAAAGGTGACACTTTTGTTTGTTGCACAAACATGCAAAAAACATGCAAAAAATCCCTGCTAGGGGGAAATGCAGGTTTTAACTAATTAAACAACAAGGAATATGATCTACGCGATCAGTCTCTGTGTGTAAAATAAAAAGTAGTTAATGTGAACCAAACTCTAAAAAAGAAACCAATCCAATGTTACAGTTGAAGTCGGAAGTTTACATACACCTTAGCCAAGTACATTTAAACTCAGTTTTTCACAATTCTTGACATGTAATCCTAATAAAAATTCCCTGTCTTAGGTCAGTTAGGATCAACACTTTCTTTTAAGAATGTGAAATGTCAGACTAATAGTAGAGAGAATTATGTATTTCAGCTTTTATTTCTTTCATCACATTCCCAGTGGGTCAGAAGTTTACATACACTCAATTAGTATTTGGTAGCATTGCCTTTGAATTGTTTAACTTGGGTCAAACGTTTCGGGTAGCCTTCCACAAGCTTCCCACAATAAGTTCGATGAATTTTGGCCCATTCCTCCTGACAGAGCTGGTGTAACTGACTCAGGTTGGTAGGCATCTTTGCTCCTACAGGCTTTTTCAGTTCTGCCCACAAATGCTTTGTGATGGCCACTCCAATACCTTGGCTTTTTTGTCCTTAGCCATTTTGCAACAACTTTGGAAGTATGCTTGGGGTCATTGTCCATTTGGAAGACCCATTTGCGACCAAGCTTTAACTTCCTGACTGATGTCTTGAGATGATCGTTCAATATAGCCACATAATTTTCCTACCTCATGATGCCATCTATTTTGTGAAGTGCACCAGTCCCTCCTGCAGCAAAGCACCCCCACAACATGATGCTGCCACCCCCGTGTTTACCGGTTGGGATGGTGTTCTTCGGCTTGCAAGCCTCCCCCTTTTTCCTCCAAACGTAACGATGGTCATTATGGCCAAACAGTTCTATGGAGGACGTTTCTCCAAAAAGTACGATCTTTGTCCCCATGTGCAGTTGCAAACCGTAATCTGGCTTTTTTATTGCGGTTTTGTAGCAGTGGCTTCTTCCTTGCTCAGCGTTCTTTCAGGTTATGTCGATATGACTTCTTTTACTGTGGATATAGATACTTTTGTACCTGTTTCCTCCAGCATCTTCACAAGGTCCTTTACTGTTGTTCTGGGATTGATTTGCACTTTTCGCACCAAAGTAAGTTCATATCTAGGAGACAAAATGCATCTCCTTCCTGAGCGGTATGATGGCTATGTGGTCCCATGGTGTTTATACTTGCATACTATTGTTTGTACAGATGAACTTGGTTCCTTCAGGCATTTGGAAATTGTTCCCAAGGATGAACCAGACTTGTGGAGGCCTACAATTTTTTTATGAGGTCTTGGCTGATTTCTTTTAATTTTCCCATGATGTCAAGCAATGAGGCACTGAGTTTGAAGGTTGGCATTGAAACCTACAATTGACTCAAATGACGTCAATTAGCCTATCAGAAGCTTCTAAAGCCATGACATCATTTTTTGGAATTTTCCAAGCTGTTTAAAGGCACAGTAAATTTAGTGTATGTAAACTTCTGACCCACTGGAATTGTGATACAGTGGATTATAAGTAAAATAATCTGTCTGAACAATTGTTGGAAAATTACTTCTGTCATGCACAAAGTAGATGTCCTAATCGACTTGCCAAAACTATAGTTTGTTAACTCTAGTTTGTGGTTGAAAAACGAGTTTTAATGACTCCAACCCAAGTGTATGTACATTTCCGACTTCAACTGTAAATATTGCACTTGGGAAAAAAACATGTTAAAGTGGAAATAGAATGAAACAAACAGGCATTCTATTTTTGCTCTATTTTTGGGGCCAATATTGACATTGATCAAGTGCACAAGGCTACATGTGTGCAAAAAATAACGTTCACTGAGTAAAAAATATATAGAATCCCCCCTCACTCACTCACTCACTCACACACACACACACACCTGTTACTGTCAAGTTCAACACAACAAAAACAATATCTTTGGGCTACACTGCACATTATTACCAGTGGCGGAACTACAGTTTTATACATGGGGTGGCCAAGGCTACTTCGGGGGGTTCATAGACCATGACAGAAAATGAGTGTGTAACCCTAACCTGGCATCTAAGGAGCATGAATGAATCCTATGATTGCTGATTAGTTGTAGGTAGCTAAAGAAGTCCCTGTTAGGCAAGTGGTATTTCTGTTTCAGCTGATCAAAAGACATAAGAACTCCCTCCTCGTAACAATGTTCCAGGGTAGTGATCCCCTTATCAGACCATGGTCTAAAGTTACTATTCTGGAAAAACATGGGGATCAATCTATTGTTCCATAAAGGGGTTTTAGGGGAAAGGAATCCCCCTCGTCTGAACAGCTCATGCAGTTTGCACCATGCCAGGACAGAATGTATGATTAAAGGGTTGTCTGTGATGGTTTTTATAGATTTTCTGTCCCATTTGTAAAACAATTCTGACCCAGTGTCATCATTTACCTCAAGCTTTTCAATGTTGCTTTTCAATGTTCAACCATGAGGGAGAGGGACCATTGAGGTTTAATCACTGTAATCAAGGGTCAGTTTATCCAGGCCAACCCTAGGGGTTTTGCCGTGCCAGATAAACCCTCTGGTCAGCTTGTCGAGAGAGGAAAAAAATTCTGCGGGAACAGGGATAGGGAGAGATTGAAACAGATATAGAAATCTGGGCAGGGCATTCATTTTAATTACATTGATTCTACCCAGTAGAGTGAGAGGTAAGTCCGTCCATTTACAAAGGTCAACCTCCACCTTTTGCAACAAACTGGCCAGATTGAGTTTATAGAGGTTGTTCAGATTATCATCCACCATTATGCCCAAATATGTGAAGCCCATAGGCGACCATCTAAAAGGAAACTTGTGCTTGATGGTATGATGATCAAAGACAGACAACGGTAAGATTTTGCTTTTATCAAAATTGACCTTATATCCAGAGAGGGAACTATAACACTGTAGTAGGATCTGCAAGTGAGAGAGGGAGTGTTCTGGGTTTGTTAGAAATAAGATAAGGTCGTCCGCAAAGAGTGATAATTTATGGGTATGGGGGCCCACCTCGAAGCCATGTATGTCAGGGCACGTTCTAATAGCCTCAGCCAACGTTTCGATGGCGAGGGCAAAGAGGTGGGGACTAATTGGGCAACCTTGTCTGTTCCCCTTATAAAGAGGGAAAGAGGAGGAAGTAATCCCATTGGTAGCAATCCTAGCTTTAGGAGATTTGTAGAGTGATTTTATCAAATTTACAAACACGGTACCTATAAACCGAACTTTTCCAAGACGCGAAAGAGGTATGGCCATTCAACCCTATCAAAGGCCTATTCAGCGTCGAGGGAGACTGCGACACTAGGTATTTTGTTTTTGTTAGCAAGGTGAATTAAATCAAAGAACCTTCTGAGATTATTGGAGGACAATCTATTAATTATGAAGCCAGTCTGATCTG
Source organism: Oncorhynchus nerka (assembly GCF_034236695.1). Taxonomy (NCBI): domain Eukaryota; kingdom Metazoa; phylum Chordata; class Actinopteri; order Salmoniformes; family Salmonidae; genus Oncorhynchus; species Oncorhynchus nerka. Next base: position 20,132,132 of record NC_088416.1, read on the forward strand.
GGGAAGACATGACTCCAGTCTCTTAGATAGCATCTTGGTGACAAGTTTACAATCTATGTTAAGGAGAGAGATTGGTCTATAGGAGACGCACTTTAGCGGGGTTTTCCCTTTCTTGTGGATTACAGTAATCACTGCTTGAGAGAAGGACTCTGGAAAGCAGTTATCTTCTCTGGCTTTTTTAAGTACCTCCATAAGGTAGGGGACCAACAGCTCCCTAAATTCTTTATAGAACTCTGGAGGGAAGCCATCCTCCCCAGGAGATTTATTAGAAGGTAAGGATTTAATGGCCTCCAACAATTCAGGAACTGAGAAGTGTTCACTCAGGCGCTCGCTGTCTTCCCCTGACAGGTATGGGAGGTTGAGAGAGGAGAGAAAGGAGTCGATCTCTGATAGATCATCGCTTGATTGGGAAGTGTAGAGGTCTTCATAGTATTTCTTAAAAGTATTATTAATTTCAGTAGGGTCGAAAGATATCTCTTTAGTAAGAGTTTCTATGGCATTAATTGTCCTCTTACTTTCCTCTGCTTTCAGTTGCCATGCCAATACTTTGTGAGCTTTCTCTCCAAGCTCGTAATAACGCTGAAGCTGTCAAGAGCGGAGGGTTTGTTTGTCAAAGTAAAAATATTGATCTGCTCTTTGATGAATGCACAAAATTCAGGTTGCTTTAGGAGTGTAGAATTTAGTCTCCATCTATATGCTCCATTTACCTTGGTAGGAATGGAGATTGATAATACCAGAGGAGAATGGTCACTAAGCAATCTGGGGAGATACTCGACATCTAACACTCTATGAAACAGTTGTGTCGAAAGTAAAAAGTTATCTATGCGTGTTTGTGTCTTGTATGGGTGTGAATAAAAAAGAGTAGTCCCTATCCTGTGGGTGCAACTGTCTCCAGATGTCTAGTAAATTGAGATCTTTCATGAATGACATGGTGAGCTTGCCGGCTTTGGTAAGAAGTGAGGGTTTATCAGAAGACCGATCATGAACTGTATCTAAGCAAAAATTAAAATCTACTCCAACCAGTAGCCATCCTGGTGGTGCTTGAGCGACCTGAAGGAAGACATTCTGAATAAACATATGGTCATCGAAGTTAGGAGCATAAATATTCAATAGGGTCCAAGACTCTGAAAACATATGCCCCTGCACCAAAACAAACCAGCCCGAGGGATCAGAGATGGTGTTGTTGACTCTGAAAACATGCCCCTGCACCAAAACAAACCTGCCCGAGGGATCAGAGATGGTGTTGTTGACTCTGAAAACATATGCCCCTGCACCAAAACAAACCTGCCCGAGGGATCAGAGATGGTGTTGTTGACTCTGAAAACATATGCCCCTGCACCAAAACAAACCAGCCCGAGGGATCAGAGATGGTGTTGTTGACTCTGAAAACATATGCCCCTGCACCAAAACAAACCTGCCCGAGGGATCAGAGATGGTGTTGTTAACACAGAAGGGGATGTGTCTACTTATCAAAATTGCAGCTCCTCTTGCTTTGTAGTTAAAAGAGGATGCAAAAACTTTCCCATTCCCTCTTCAATTTCTTGTGTTCACTGGCTGTAAGATGTGTTTTTTGTAAAAACACAACGTCAGCCTTTAATTTCTTAAGGTATGTATAGACTCTTTTCCTTTTAATCGGGCTGTTAAGACCTTTTACGTTGAATGTGACATATTTTAATGGATTAAGCATAGGTTGGGTTTCAAATATGTAACTGAATGGAAACGTTTCAACTTTGGATTGAGCACAAAAGTGACCTGTGTGTCTCTTTAGGAAGGAAACAATAAACATAGAAAAAAGGAAGAAAAAAAATAATAATAATCCCACCCACCCCGATTGTCAGACTAAAACAACAATCCCAACAATCAAACATGAATACACTTGTAGAGATACGTTGCTGCTCGCTTTCCATCTTGCTCTTACTAGCTAAACCTTGGCGTAAACTAAAACCTGCGAGCTCTCTAAGTTGAAAACAAACGTTGTGAATAGATATTTATGGCTGAATATTTACTACCCAAGGTAAAAGGGCTGCTTGAGTCTCTTTTCGAAAGATTAACATAAATGAGGGGGTAAGCAGTGGGCCTAAGCCCACTTATTGCTTCGCCCAGTGGATATGGACTAAACCAAAATATACTCTCCTGTAAATGTAATAGAACTCACCCCGGAAAGATACGGTTAGTTGAAAATGTACAAATCAATTATAGTGACCGGGAGATACCAGCAGTTCAGTCCGGATAAGAGAAAACAAACTAACTGCATCTTATCCCCCAGAGAGACCGTCCTGGCTCAGACGTTGCATTTTATCCCCCAGAGAGACCGTCCTGGTTCAGACGTTGCATCTTATCCCCCAGAGAGACCGCCCTGGCTCAGACGTTGCTCAGTTCTTTGAGAAAAGTGTACACTTCTCCCGATGTGTTGAAGAGATGGCTTCGGCCTTTGTACTGAACTTTCATCTGCGCAGGGTGGATGAGGTAGCGGGTGATGTTCTTCTCCTTCGGTGCTTTGGCGGCAGGTCTGGCGAGAGCCGCGCTCATATCTGGGAAAAGGCTGACCCTCTTTCCATCGATGGTGATGTCCCCTTTGGCTCTTGCGAGTTGCAGTATCTTCTCTCTGTCTTGGAAACGGAGGAACAGGGGGCTCATCTGGCCGGGGTTTCGGCGCTGATGTTCTGTGGGCGCGTTCGATTTCCAGCGGCTTGGTGAAGTTGATTATGCCTAGGACCTCCGGGATCCATTGAGTGAAGAAACGGACCGGGTCACGGCCCTCGCTGTCCTCTTTCAATACCACCACACGGATATTACAACGTCTACTCTGGGTCTTCATCTGATCTACCTTGTTTTTGAGGTAGGCATGGCCCTTTTGCAGTTGTTTCAAGACCTGGTCATGTCGAGCGATGGTATCTTCAACTGTGCTAATGCGCAACTCTGCCTCAGTCGTTCTCAAAAGGAGATGATTCATGGAGGATTTCAGGTCGTCAATGGAAGAATGGAGTTCAGACGATTTCTTATCAATTTTCATAGAAAGATTTCTGTTACCATCCTGAATTTCCCGGAGGAGAGTAGCCAGCATGTCGGCAGGCTCGCAAGAGGCTGCTGAGAGCAACAGTCTGGAACTGTCGTCTGAGTTATGAGGGCTAATGCTAATCTTGCTAGCTGTAGCGTTATCGTTATCTTAGGAATCAACAACATTTTGGTCATCCTTCTTGCCTCTCGGTCGGAGGTCCATGGCTCTTTGGGAAGGTAAGTACTTGACAATTTATCAGCCGATGTTAGAATATTGTTTCAACGTTGTTATTTAGGTAAAAAGAGAATAACTTTGAAGAGCTCAGTTTGTCAACGTCTGCTCAGCTCCGCGGCATCACGTGCTCCCCCGTCATCTCTAAACTTGAGGAGAAATTTGATTATTATGAAAATGTCCAAAGGCGTTCGAATTTGAGACTTCAAGGTTTCCCGGAGGCCATGGAGGGAAGATACGCAATCTCCTTTCTATAGGAATGGATTCCCAAAATTCTGGATCTACCCCCTCCCACGCACCCACTGGAGATTGAGACGGCCCATTGCACCCTACGGAGGCAGCTGCCTGGCCAGGTTGCACCCAGGGCATTTGTCATTACATTTCTACAGTACCAGGACACTGTTCGCATCCTCTCTGCTGCTCGAGCAAAGGGAGAGCTCAAGTACGGAGATGCCAGAATCATGATCTTTCCCGCTCTTTCTCCCACACTACACAAGAGGAGGATGTCTTTCTCCCCACTGAAGAGACTTCTGCGTCAGGCTGGCTTGGCATACGGCCTGTGCTATCCAGCGACTTTGTGGATTGAAGCCAAGAATGGTAGCTTCGATCCACATTTGACTCTGTGAAGATGGCTGAAACATACATGAGGAAAGAACTTCCTGACTTGTTTATGTCTACTACACCCCGAGGAACTGTCTTTTGAACTTGGATACAGTAGAGAGTGAACTGTTAGCACATGAGAAAACAACAAAATTACTCATATGATCGACTGGCTGGCTGGCTGGCTGGCTGGCTGGCTGGCTGACTGGCTGGCTAGATGGCTAGCGTGATAATGACTGGCAAGGTAAAGTTTGATCATAGCTAATGTTGTCTGTGCTATTTAGCCAGCTCGCTAGGTTTACAAGGGTGTGTTTATAGCTACTATACAGCCACACTATGCCAGGTAGTTACACTTTTGCTGTATACTTTTATTTTAAAAAGTCGGGTTTGGTTAAATAGTTACGTGGCTTTTGACTGGGTATCAAGCCTAACTATCTTGTTTATAGTACTTCAGTGAATTTGAGCTACTTTGCTGGCTTGTTTATTGTTAGAGATGTATGCTAGCGTTAGTGATACCGAGGCAGGGATAAGCTGCACACTGGCTGGCCACCTAATTGCCAGATGGCTGATAGCTTTACACTTGTGTATGTGCGTACATGTGTGTATATATAATATTTTTTGGGGGGGAGGGTGAACTTAGGAGGATGGTGATCGTTTAACTACTTGTCCCTATTTTATATTTGAGAGATGATAGTTATCGTCTGGTAAAGGTTTTTGTTTATTCATCCTAGCTTGATGTCTTTTTGCCTGACCTGCTGGGGTGCTTTTGTGGTCATCGCTTTTGTCGCTGCGCAGCACAGGTTTCAGGGCGCATTGGGGAATGCCGATTGGTTGACATTTGGGTGTGCGGGTAGGCTCTGTTGGTGACTATGAACGCCCCCGAGGTTTTTGTTGTTGTTGTTGAGACATGCTCAAGTGGGGATAAATAGTCTGGTCAATATTTGTTGTAATCAAATTGTATTTTGTTACTTGATGAACAATATTTTCATGCTACAAGGAACAGTCAATGTACTTCTAATCCCATCTACATGTAATTTAGAATTAACCTAATTAGAGCGATGCTATGCATAGCAGGTACATCTAGCTTTAAGACTAGCGTCTAAGGGTATGGGTTCTTTAACTCCCTCAGTTGGGGAGGAGGTTGGGTAGGTTTGTGGTAGGGTCAGGGTATTAGCTCACAAGATGTTTACTACTTTATACTTTCATCATTTCATTTTGTACAAGTTGTAGACACTCAACGCAATTTGGTTTCTTTCTTTTTCCCTATTTCTTATTTTCTTTAAAGATGTCGGCACCTAATATCCATACATTTATTGCACTTAACATTAGGAGTACTAAATGCCCAGTCACTTAACATTAGGGGTACTAAATGCCCAGTCACTTAACATTAGGGGTACTAAATGCCCAGTCACTTAACATTATGGGTACTAAATGCCCAGTGACTTAACATTAGGGGTACTAAATGCCCAGTCACTTAGATGAGAGTGCAAACACATTCTGTATTATCTAATGAAGCATAAGGTTAATATAGCTCTTCTTCAGGAGACACGCCTAACTGACTCTGAGCATGATAAACTGAAGAGAGAATGGGTGGGTCAAGTGTACTATTCATCTTTCACCTCTCGGGCAAGAGGGGTGGCCATACTCATAAATAAGCATTGCCCCTTTCATATACAATCTCAGATGAAAGACAAAGGGGGTAGGTTTGTGATCATTCAAGGTTTCATTAACACTGAGCCCATTACCATTGTGAATGTTTATGGGCCTAACCATGATGATCCTAAATTGTTACCAAGACATCTTTTTGAAGTTAATGTGCCCATCATCAGAGATCATAATGGCAGGGGAATTTAACTTGGTACTGGACCCTTCCAGTGATAGATATTCCTCTAATAGTATCAACCTCACACAGGCAGCTAAAATGTTAAAGGCAGAAATGAAACATTTTGGACTTGTAGACTTATGGAGATTTCACAACCAAAAGGTTAAAGAATACTCATTTTACTCCCCTGTCCATAACAGTTACTTTAATTGACGTATTTCTTATTCCTGCAGCCAGGGGAAGTTTAACTACTGGGTGTAAGTACTTACCAAGATGCATATCAGATCATTCTGCCCTGCTGGCTTCAGTACCACTCAGTAAAACACAACCACCCTAAAGACGATGGAGGTTTGGCACATACTTACTAAATAATCCCACATTTGTAATGTTTCTGAACACTCATATAGACATATCTGAGGGGCAAATCATAGCCTTTAGTTCAGGTGCTCGTAAGATGTATAAGGCTCAAGTAGATTTGTTGGAGAATGAAATGAGTGATCTGGAAAGTTGCTTGCTTGGCAGATAAGACGAGAGGATCCTAGTAGAGTTATTAGCTCTAATAAGCTGCCCAATAACACAGTTGTTCAGTCCTGAGGAAATTAATCTAGTCTTCAGGAAGTTTTATAAAACATTGTACAAGTCTGAAGGGGATGTCCCTGCCACAATGCATGAGCTTTTGTACAGACGGATTCCCTATTGATTTCTATCGATTCTTTTTACCCAAACTAATTGAGCCTTTTTGCAGTATGTTTAATTATGCCATAGAGACAGAAAAGCTCCCAGACACATTTGAACAGGCACTGATCACAGTTTTGTTAAACTCTGGGAAAGATCCTCTGCTTTGTGGGTCATAAAGACCAATATCTCTATTGAACACATCATACAAGAATCTTACGAAACTCATAGCTCTTAGACTGGATGAGGTTCTTCCGGACTTGGTTGACCAAACAGGCTTTGTAAGAAACCGCTCATCTCCTAATAATATCAGAAGATTATTTAATATTATGCATTATGCAAAGAATGACTAAGAACCTGTAGTGGCGGCTTCATTAGATGCGGAAAAGGCTTTTGACTGTATAGAGTTGAACGACCTGTTTGAAGTTTTACAGAGGATGAATATATTACCAAAATTCTTGTACCTTTTTCAAACCTTGCCCTTTCCTATTCCCAAAGTTATTTTCAAACAACTTAATATGGTTTCTTCATTTCTGTGGAAAGGGAAACCCCCCCAGAGTGAAACGCACAACTTTATTGTAAACCATACTCAGAAGGAGGACTTACTCTACCTGACATCCAGTTGTATTACTGGGCATCTCAGTTAAAAGCTGTGTGGGTATGACAAGATACAACATCAAGTTCACCCTCTTGGAGACAGATAGAGGAGGAGTGTCTGGCCCCTGCTACATTGGCATCTATACCTTCTATTAGCCCACCTAAAGCTTTGCTAGGTCTCATAAACAACCCGTTCCTTAAAAACACTTTGAATAGATGGAATGAAGTTTGTAAACAAACAGAAGGGCAAGCAGAGGTGGCTAAAATAACTAACTTCTTATATTCTATCTGAAAAAAATAACATACAGTTGACGTAATGAACCCTTTGAATTTACTGATGTCTGGGGGGACTTTCAGTAGTTTCCAGAGACGTCACCCTAGCTGCCTCATTACTTCTTTCTTCATTAATATAATATTATTATTTGTTTTTGTGTTGAATGATTTATTTTCTAGCATGGAATGTGAAGGTCATTCTGTTTCTTTTTGTTGTTGTTAATGAGTGAAGCTAATACCGGTAGAGGGGAGGGAGGGGGGTGTTCCTGTGTTGGGGAGGGAAGGGTTTTGCACGATGTGCCCCCATGTAGCATGGCGTTTTGTGTAGGTGGAAGGAATAACCAGGCTTTATCTTGTGTCATATTGTGATGATTGTTAAATTGTAAGAAAATAAATGCCAATAAATATATTGTACAAAAAAAAATAAAAGATAGTTTAGCCCGCAGGTGCATCTAATGTCCTGTTAAGAAGCGTTACAAGAAATCCAATGATAAACTGCAACAGGGCATTACATATATTCTGCCTGTTGGTTGCAATGAGCCAGGGTTGTGTTCTTGCAGTTGAACATTCTTTGCCAACCCATTTTTCCTTAGGTATTTTATTTCTTTATTTTCACATTTTTTTTTTTAAGATGTCGCACACATTTAAATGTCTCGATCTGAGTGGAAAATTTCCCTTTCTGTCTTTAGCCAAATGTATGTATTTATTTTTCTCTCTGCTGTGGTATAATTTGAAAGATCTTCTTTACAACAGATTATAATCCCTCCTAAATCTCTGCCACATGTTGCATGTGTTTCCTGAAGGGACACGACATGACCAAAAGTATGTGGACACCTGCACGTCAAACATCTCATTCCAAAGTCCTATGCATTAATATAGAGATGGTCCCCCCTTTGCTGCCACAACAGCCTCCACTCTTCTGGGAAGGCTTTCCACTCGATATTGCTGTGGGGACAAAAGCATTTATGAGGTTGGGCACTGATATTGGGCGGTTAGGCCTGGCTTGCGGTCGGTGTTCCAATTCATCCTCAAGGTGTTCGATGGGGTTGAGGTCAAGTCTCTGTGCAGGTCAGTCAAGTTCTTCCCCAGCGATCTCAGTAAACCATTTCTGTATGGACCTCGCTTTATGCACGGGGGCATTGTCATGCTGAAACAGGACAGGGCCCTCCCCAAAGTGTTTTTCTATGTCTCCCTCATTTCCTAAATTGTCTTGTGTTCCGTTTGATTTCACCTCTGTAATCAAGTTCACTGATTGCTTCCAATTTCAATCTCCAGCTTTGAATGATATTATAGTTAATCTAACAAAAGAGAAAAAACAATTATTCTCTCCGGAAGGAACTGTGGGAGTTGTAAAGGGGCTCCATGCTTGATGCAGCATTATCTATTTCTTCAGATGCATTCCTAAAGCCCCTTGTTTTACCAATGGCTAGTTCCTCATATGATTTTCCTACTAGCTAGCTAGCAGGGTGAACACCTGCGTCCAGTCAGTGTGGTGCAGTCAGTGGGGCTGCTAACCACTGTGCGAGTGTGTGTAGTGTGTGTGTGTGTGTGTGTGTGTGTGTGTGTGTGTGTGTGTAGACCGTCGGGGGGGGTTTTGAAATTGATCAATTTTAGAATAAGGCTGTGATGTAACAAAATGTTGAAAAAGTCAAGGCGTCCGAATGCACTGTATGTCTATTTCATGGATTGGAAGATAGATATTTAGGGTCTTACATATGACATTTTGTTGTAGTGGCAGAACCTTTTGGAACACAACGGATGGCCTGTCCTGATCCTCTCTCTCTCTTTCTCCCTTCAATCAATCAATCAATCAAATGTATTTATAAAGCCCTTTTTACATCAGCTGATGTCACAAAGTGCTATCCCGCCCTCCTTCTCCTCCTCCAGGAGTGGAGCGAGAGATCACTCTGAAGATGGAGGTCCCAGGCTCCATGCCTCCTCTCATCTAGGAGATGGGGGGAAACTCAAGAGGGTCTGGAGGGCCAGGTGGCCGATTCCAGCGGAGGAGGCAGCTGTGCAGCCTGTCCCGCAGCTCAGCCCGTAGCAGCCCCCTTGCATCCTCCCCTTAGACGGGGGTCCACTGCCACCCCTCAGGCATGGACAGCCAGAAGTCATGACTACAGACGGAGCCAGCACAGAATAGAATAACATTTTATAAAGAACCCTATCTGTGCGTGTTTTTAAATGTTTCTTAACTGGTCCACCATTAGGCTGAAAATAAGATTGTGGTGGGACTTTAAGAGCAGCATTTCAGTGGACCTGGGACTATAGCAGGTCGTGTTTCAAAAACTTTCATATTTGTTATTAAGAGACCCTTTAATTTGTATTTTGTTTAAATTTTATTTAACCAGGTAGGCCAGTTGAGAACAAGTTCTCATTTACAACTGCGACTTGGCCAAGATAAAGCAAAGCAGTGCGACAAAAACAACACAGAGTTACACATAAACAAACGTACGGTCAATAACACAATAGAACAAATCTATGTACAATGTGTGCAAATGTAGAAGAGTAGGGATGTAAGGCAATAAATAGGCCATAGAGGCGAAATTAGCATAGCATAGACTTATAGATGACCTGGAGTCAGTGGGTTTGGCGACGAATATATGGTGAGGGCCAGCCAACGAGAGTGTACAGGTAGCAGTGGTGGGTAGTATATGGGGCTTTGGTGACAAAACTGATGAAACTGTGATAGACTACATCCAATTTTCTGAGGAGAGTGTTGGAGGCTATTTTGTAAATGACATCGCCAAAGTCCAGGATTGGTATGATAATCAGTTTTACGAGGGTATGTTTGGCAGCATGAGTGAAGGAGGCTTTGTTGCGAAACAGGAGGCCGTTTCTAGATTTAATTTTGGATTGGAGATGCTTAATGTGAGTCTGGAAGGAGAGTTTACAGTCTAACCAGACACCTAGGTATTTGTAGTTGTCCACATATTCTAAGTCAGAACCGTCCAGAGTAGTGATGCTAGTCGGGCAGGAGGGTGTGGGCAGAAATCGGTTGAAGAGCATGCACTTAGTTTTACTTGCATTTAAAAGCAGTTGGATGTCTCGGAAGGAGTGTTGTATGGCATTGAAGCTCGTTTGGAGGTTTGTTAGCACAGTGTCCAAAGAAGGGCCAGATGTATACAGATGTATACAGAATGGTGTCGTCTGCGTAGAGGTGGATCAGAGAATCACCTGCAGAAAGAGCGACATCATTGATATGTACAGAGAAAAGAGTCGGCCCAAAGATCTAACCCTGTGGCACCTCCATAGAGACTGCCAGAGGTCCGGACAACAGGCCCTCCGATTTGACACACTGAACTGAGACGTGATTGGTGAGGCAGTCATTTGAGAAGCCAAGGCTATGGAGTCGCCAATAAGACTGATCTGTTTGTTAACTTGACTTTTGAAGATTTTAGAAAGGTAGGGCAGAATGGATATACTGTAGGTCTATAACAGTTTGGGTCTAGAGTGTCTCCCCCTTTGAAGCGGCAGCTTTCAAATCTTTGGGGATCTCAGATGATACGAGAGGTTGAATAAATCAAATCAAATCAAATGTATTTATAGAGCCCTTCGTACATCAGCTGATATCTCAAAGTGCTGTACAGAAACCCAGCCTAAAACCCCAAGCAGCAAGCAATGCAGGTGTAGAAGCACGGTGGCTAGGAAAAACTCGATAGAAAGGCCAAAACCTAGGAAGAAACCTAGAGAGGAACCAGGCTATGTGGGGTGGCCAGTCCTCTTCTGGCTGTGCCGTGTGGAGATTATAACAGAACATGGCCAAGATGTTCAAATGTTCATAAATGACCAGCATGGTCGAATAATAATAAGGCAGAACAGTTGAAACTGGAGCAGCAGCACGGCCAGGTGGACTGGGGACAGCAAGGAGTCATCATGTCAGGTAGTCCTGGGGCATGGTCCTAGGGCTCAGGTCCTCCGAGAGAGAGAAAGAAAGAGAGAAGGAGAGAATTAGAGAACGCACACTTAGATTCACACAGGACACCGAATAGGACAGGAGAAGTACTCCAGATATAACAAACAACCCAGACAGGATGACCACATCAGTGAATCAACCCACTCAGGTGACGCACCCCTTCCAGGGACGGCATGAGAGAGCCCCAGTAAGCCAGTGACTCAGCCCCTGTAATAGGGTTAGAGGCAGAGAATCCCAGTGGGAAGAGGGGAACCGGCCAGGCAGAGACAGGCCGGAATAGGCTAGTAATAGGGGTTGCAACAATTTCGGGCAGATCATTTTAGAAAGAGAGGGTCCAGATTGTCTAGCCTGGCTGATTTGTTGGGAACCAACTTGGACAAGTTGCTACAGGGGGTAATGAGACCGTGGGTGCTGAGATGTAGGCCGGGGTAGGGGTAGCCAGGTGGAAAGCATTGCCAGCCGTAGAAAAATGCTTATTGAAATGATCAATTATCAAAGATTTATCGGTGGTGACAACATTTGAAGGGTTTTATTAAAATATTTTTTTAGGGGGGAGGGTTTCTGTACATTTCTTTGGCCCCTCAGTCTAGTTTAAAGCATATACATAGATCAATCATTGTGCTTTATACATCTCATATTCTTGGTTTAAAAAGTCCAACAAATGGGGTTATTGCCGTTGAGCTCACCTGCATTGCTTGCTGTTTGGGGTTTTAGGCTGGGTTTCTGTACAGCACTTTGAGATATCAGCTGATGTACGAAGGGCTATATAAATACATTTGATTTGATTTGATTTGTTGTGTGCAGGCGCAAGATGGGTGGTATCGGTGACCAAACCAGAGAATAAACCACATTAGTGGGCCAGGATTTCCTGTGCTGTGACAGTATATGCCCTTCAATGTCATTGTAACTCTAACACAGGAAACTTGTAGAAGATCACACATCAGTCTCTTGTACACGGAGAGAACTTTGTCAGAGCCTGGTAATTTAACTCTCAATTTTGGTTCATCAGAATTTTGGTTTTGCTCATCATTTGTATTTTTAACTTCAAACAGTTCAATCTGGGGTAAATATTGTAATAATTTACGGCAAAGTGTTGGCAATAATCATACCTGATATTGGAGGACATTACAAGGATCAAGATGGTGACAACTCTACTCTTTGTGGTATTAGGTGAGTATTACAGTATCTCAGTTTTCATAAAGGACGGTCTTTCAAGTGCCTTACATGAACAACAATATACTATACTGTATATAGATTGGTATCTGTGACTTCTGCTTTATCCAAGTACAGTATAATATTGTCTCTGTCTAGCGTAATATCTGCAACGCAATTTTAATAGGAAAATTTGCGAATTCTGGTATCCATGAACATTGCTAACGAATGACTTGTTAACGAGAGTCACAAAATAAAACCAACCTAGAACAAAGGACTCATTCCGATTTCTGGTCTCACACAGCCGTGACTTACAAGTTAGAAGTTGATGTGCTTGGTGTACATATCCCAGAAAGGTTGTGCAATCTTGCAATTATTAACTTTGATAGAAAATCTATCAAAAGAAACAGGATCTTGAAACCATGGAGAGGGAGACACCTGTCCGTCTGCGGGAAAATTTCACGGAATAATTCTCTAGTGATATCGCAGTTTACATATTTATTCATGGCCCTCCCGAATGGAGGAGTCTGTTTTTCCAGCAGGCTACTAAAAGAGGCACATCCAGTGTTCAAAAGGGGTCTTTTTGCTTTTATACAGAATAAAACTAATCATTTTCGGTGGATTGACAATGGAACCCTGTTTAAAGTATCCTCCTTTTTAAACGAAGAGGCAGAACAAATATTACAGCAAATAATATGGCTAAACTCCAATGTACTGAAAACAATTTATTGGACAAAATGTACAAGAAAGGTATCATGTTTACGAATCAGATTGTGAATGAGGATGGTAAAATTCTCACACAAGCAATTAACATTCGCATATTGAGAAGTATCAATACAAAAGTATATGTAGCGTTGTGTGCTGAGAGTCGGGAAGCAAAGTTTGGTGAGTGAGTGTTTAAATAAATTAACACAACATAATACAAGAATAAGAAACACGAACAACGCACAGAACTGACACAGAAACACATGAGAAAGGAACCAAAGGAAGTGACATACAGTTGAAGTCGGAACTTTACATACACCTGAGACAAATACATTTAAACTCAGTTTTCACAATTCCTGACATTTAATCCTAGTTAACATCCACTGTTTTAGGTCAGTTAGGATCACCACTTTATTTTATGAATGTGAAATGTCAGAATAGAGAGAATGATTTATTTCAGCTTTTATTTCTTTCATCACATTCTCAGTGGGTCAGAAGTTTACATACACTCAATTAGTATTTGGTAGCATTGCCTTTAAATTGTTTAACTCGGGATGTAAATTGTTTAACTCTGGATTTGGCCAATTGCCCCTCACAGAACTGCTGTAACTGAGTCAGGTTTGTAGGCCTCCTTGCTCGCATAAGCTTTTTCAGTTCTGCCCACAAATGTTCTATAGGATTGAGGTCAGGGCTTTGTGATGGCTACTCCAATACCTTGACTTTGTTGTACTTAAGCCATTTTGCCACAACTTTGGAAGTATGCTTGGGGTCATTGTCCATTTGGAAGACCCATTTGCGAACAAGCTTTAACTTCCTGACTGATGTCTCGAGATGTTGCTTAAATATATCCTCATGATGCCATCTATTTTGTGAAGTGCACCAGTCCCTCCTGAAGCAAAGCACCCCCACAACATGATGCTGCCACCCCCTTTTTCCTCCAAACATAATGATGGTCATTATGGCCAAACAGTTCTATTTTTGTTTCATCAGACCAGAGGACATTTCTCCAAAAAAGTACGATCTTTGTCCCCATGTGCAGTTTCAAGCCGTAGTCTGGCTTTTTATGGCAGTTTTGTAGCAGTGGCTTCTTCCATGCTGAGCGGCCTTTCAGGTTATGTCGATGAAGGACTAGTTTTACTGTGGATATACAGTTGAAGTCGGAAGTTTACATACACTTAGGTTGGAGTCATTAAAACTCGTTTTTCAACCACTCCACACATTTCTTGTTAACAAACTATAGTTTTGGCAAGTCTATTAGGACATCTACTTTGTGCATGACAAGTCATTTTTCCAACAATTGTTTACAGAAAGATTATTTCACTTATAATTCACTGTATCACAATTCCAGTCGGTCAGAAGTTCACATACACTATGTTGACTGTGCCTTTAAACAGCTTGGAAAATTCCAGAAAATGATGGCATGGCTTTAGAAGCTTCTGATAGGCTAATTGACATAAATTTGAGTCAATTGGAGGTGTACCTGTGGATGCATTTCAAGGCCAACCTTCAAACTCAGTGCCTCTTTGCTTGACATCATGGGAAAATCAAAATAAATCATCCAAGACCTCAGCAAAATAATTGTAGACCTCCACTAGTCTGGTTCATCCTTGGAAGCAATTTTCAAATGCCTAAAGGTACTACGTTCATCTGTACAAACAATAGTACGCAAGTGTAAACACCATGGGAAAAAGATAAATGAATGAAGTAGATTTTCGTCCTCCAATTAAAAACCACAAATGTCTTAAAATCGAAAGGTTTGACATCTCTCAATCGCATATATTTCAAGAAGTTGGGAACAGATTTTTTGTCCCAATGCAATAGCAATCGGGTTCATGAACTGAAATACGAAACAACAATTGACGCATTAGTCTGTACTTTTCAATTTAAACTATTATATACAATTCCGCCACAGAAGTAATGTTACAAATAATGCTATTTGACCAAGAAGGAGAGTGGTGGAGTGCTGCATCAGATGACCTGGCCTCCATAGTCACCCAACCTACACTTAGTTTGAAATGTTTTTACGACCTGTAATATAACTTTGTGAACTTCTCGTCCGACGTTCGGCTAGACCTGCATGAGCGTTTGGATTTGTGTACCTAACGCCCTAACAAAAGTAGCTACTTGGACATAAATAATGGACATTATCGAACAAATCAAACATTTATTGTGAAACTAGGATTCCTGGGATGCATTCTGATGAAGAACATCAAAGGTAAGGGAATATTTATAATGTTATTTCTGATTTCTGTTGACTCCAACTCAACAACAAAAATATATTCTGAGCGGCGTTCTCAGATTATAGCATGGTTTGCATTTTTCCGGAAAGTTTCTTTGAAATCTGACACAGCGGTTGCATTAAGGAGAGGTATATCTATAATTCCATGTGTAACACTTGTATTTTCATCTACATTTATGAGGAGTATTTCTGTAAAATTGATGTGGCTATGCAAAATCACTGGATGTTTTTGGAACTAGTGAACGTAACGTGCCAATGTAACCTCAGATTTTTTTAGATAAATATGAACTTTATCAAACAAAACATACATGAACTGTGTAACATGAAGTCCTATGTGTGTCATCTGATGAAGATCATCAAAGGTTAGTGATTCAATTTCTCTATTTGTGCTTTTTGTGACTCTTCTCTTTGGCTGGAAAAATGGCTGTGTTTTTCTGTGAGTTAGTGGTGACCTAGCATAATCGTATGTGGTGCTTTCGCTGTAAAGCTTATTTGAAATCGGACACTGTGGTGGGATTAACAACAAGATTACCTTTAAAATGGTATAAAATACATCTATGTTTGAGGAATTTACTGGCTGTTGTCATATCGATTCCGTTAACGGGATTGCAGCCCTAAATGAAGTCATACCACAGATTCTAAATTGGATTGAGTTCTGGGCTTTGTCTAGGCCATTCCAAGACATTTAATGTTTTCACTTAAACCACTTGAGTGTTGCTTTAGCAGTATGCTTAGGGTCAATGTCCTGCTGGAAGATCCATCCCAGTCTCAAATCTCTGGAAGACTGAAACAGGTTTCCCTCAATAATTTCCCTGTATTTAGTGCCATCAGTCATTCCTTCAATTATGACCAGTTTCCCAGTCCCTGACGATGAAAAACATCCCCACAGCATGATCCTGCCACCACCATGCTTGGATGGTGTTCTCAGGGTGATGAAAGGTGTTGGGTTTGTGCCAGAAATAGCATTTTCCTTGATGGCCAAAAAGCTCAATTGTAGTCAGAGTACCTTCTTCCATATGTTTGGGGAGTCTCCCACATGCCTTTTGGCGAACACCAAACGTGTTTGCTTATTGTTTTCTTTAAGCAATGGCTTTTTTCTGGCCACTCTTCCATAAAGCCCAGCTCTGTGGAGTGTACGGCTTAAAGTGGTCCTATGGACAGATACTCCAATCTCTGCTGTGGAGCTTTGTAGCTCCTTCAGGGTTATCTTTGGTCTCTTTGTTGCCTCTCTGATTAATGCCCTCCTTGCCTGATTTGTGATTTTTAGTGGGCGGCCCTCTTTTGCCAGGTTTGTTGCGGTGCCATATTCTTTAAATTGTTTAATAATGGATTTAATGGATTTAATGGTGCTCCATGGGATGTTCAAAGTTTTGGATATTTTTTTTTATAACCCAAACCTGAGCTGTACTTCTCCACAACTTTGTCCCTGACCTGTTTGTTGAGCTCCTTGGTCTTCGTGGTGCCGCTTGCTTGGTGGTGCCGCTTGCTTAGTGGTGTTGCAGACACTGGGGCCTTCTAGAATAGGTGTATATATAGACTGAGATCATGTGACACTTAGATTGCACACAGGTGGACTTTATTTAATGTATTATGTGACTTCTGAAGGTAATTGGTTGCACCAGATCTCATTAAGGGGTTTCATAGCAAATGGGGTGAATACATATGCACACACCACTTTTCTGTTTTTTATTTTGTTAAATTTTTTTGAAACAATTACTTTTTTTCATTTCACTTCACCAATTTTGACTCTTCCATTACATGAAATCCAAATACAAATCGATTTAAATTACAGGTTATAATGCAACAAAATAGGAAAATGCCAAGGTGTTGCGTTTACGCACTGAAGGGTAGGTAAGGAGTCAAACGCAGGAGAGCAGAGATGTCAGTGTAGTGTATATTTTAATAAGGGCAAGTCCAAAAAAAACGGTACAGTACAATACCCCAAAACAACGCCCAAGACAATGGGCACTAACAGTACTCCCGTAAGGCGCAAAAACACAACGCACCTTACTATAATAAACACACGCGAAATACACTGAGGAAAGCCGAGGAGGAAAAATAATCCTGCACAAACCTAAGCGGGGAAACAGGGGTAAATATGCACACAGAAATTAAAGCAGGTGTGAATGAACCAAAGACAAAACAAACGGAAAAGGAAACATGGATCGGTGCTGGCTAGTAGGCCGGCGACGCCAACCGCAGAGCACCGCCTGAACAGGGAAAGGAACCACCTTCGGTGGAAGTCTTGACACAAGGGGGTGAATTTTTTGCAAGGCACTGTATAGAATTTTTTATATTTTCCACCAAGTCCTCCAACTAGAATCTAGAACTCGAAACTAGAATCTGAGTAACTGTAACACAAGCTATATCTGACATACGTTTTACATTAGCTCAGTGGTAGTTTATCCAAATTAAAATCGTATTTTCAGTAGTTATTTACCCTTTTGACATGTAGCGGTGTAGCTAACTACTGAAACTACCCACTGTATTTTTTTATTTCCTGAACCACTGGGCTAAGCCGATGCACTCTCCTATCTGGCTCACATAGATCTCCGTACCCTGTTAACATTTGACTCTAGAGTTAAGTATTCTCCCAGTCATGTTTTTTTTAAACATTTTGTATTATATGACATTTCAGATTTACATATGATAATTTTTCAGGAGGACGTTGTGCTGTAGTGAATTACTTTTTCAAAGTAACTTTAGTTACGCAAACAATATTTCTCTCAACGGCAGCTTCACAGTAGCTCAACTTCGTCCTCCAGTGTGACATTGGTAGCTTCATAAACTATATTTTCAGAGTAGTTCCCCAACACTGCTGACATATTACAAAAGGAAATAACATTAGTCAACATCAAGTGGAGAAACTTTTTAGCAAAGTAAAGAGTTGAGAGTCATTTAATAGCATTTTGCAGAAAGCAGGATTAAGCCAATTTTAAACAAAGAAAGAGTGCCATATTGTAACGGTTTTCCTCCTCTTCTTCTTCTGAGGAGGAGGAGAGATCGGACCAATGCGCAGCATGGTAAGTGTCCATATTTTAATGAAATATAACCGGACACTGAATACAAAAGAACAATAGAAATAAATAAAAACCGAAACAGTCCTGTATGGTAAACACAGACACAGAAAACAACTACCCACAAATCATAGTGGGAAAACAGGCTGCCTAAGTATGGTTCTCAATCAGAGACAACGATTGCCAGCTGCCTCTGATTGGGAACCATACCAGGCCAAACACATAGAAATAGAAAACATAGAATGCCCACCCCAACTCATGCCCTGATCAAACTAAAACAGAGACATAAAAAAGGAACTAAGGACGTGACACATATTGTGTGAAACTGATTCTAAAAATGTAACTTTCACTTGTATACCAAACTGTTGATCTGTGAGAGTATGGCAAATGTTAACCACAACAAGTTAACTCCTCTACATGAGAAGTGCATCTCTAACAGAGCAGTTTCACAAAGGAAATGATTGAGCTTGACATACTGTGCATTCGGAAAGTATTCAGACCACTTCACCTTTTCCACATTTTCCGACCTTGGCACACCTGTACTTGGGGAGTTTCTCACGTTCTTCTCTCCAGATCGTTTCAAGCTGTGTCAGGATAAATGGACGCTGCACAGCTATTTTCAGGTCTCTCCAGAGATGCTCGATCAGGTTCAAGTCCGAGCTCTGGCTGGGCCACTCAAGGACATTCAGAGAAATATCCCGAAGCAGCTCCTGCATTGTCTTGGTTGTGGTCATTGTCTTGGTCATTTACAAATGTAACAATAACAGTTCATGAGTTAAAACATTAAAACCTTGTGATTCTTTTTTACTGGACGTTATATAGTAAGGTGTTACCCATTTAGAAATGGCAACTTCAGTAAATGTGTATTCAATTGTAATGTTTTGGTTGTCTGTGTTTCTCCCCAACAGCTCATCAAATGGTGTTGTGTTCATCAGCAGGTAAGTGTTAATTTACACTGAACTAAAATATAAAACGCAACATGCAACAATTTCAACGATTTTATTGAGTTGCAGTTCATACAAGGAAATCAGTCAATTGAAATGCATTCATTAGCCCCTAATCTATGGATTTCACATGACTGGGAATACAAATATGCATCTGTTGGTCACAGATACCTTAAAAATAAAAGGTAGGGGCGTGGATCAGAAAACCAGTCAGTATCTGGTGTTAACACCACTTGCCTCATGCAGCGCGACACATTTCTTTCGCATAGAGTTGTTCAGGCTGTTGATTGTGGCCTATGGAATATTGTCCGACTCCTCTTCAGTGAATGTGCAAAGTTGCTGGATATTGGCAGGCACTGGAACACGCTGCCGTACACATAGATCCAGAGCATCCCAAACATGCTCAATGGATGACATGTCTGGTGAGTATGCAGACCATGGAAGAACTGTGACATTTTCAGCTTCCAGGAATTGTGTACTGAGCCTTGCGACATGGTGCATCATCATGCTGACATATGAGCTGATGGCGGCGGATGAATGGAACAACAATGAGGATCTCGTCATGGTATCTCTGTGCATTCAAATTGCCATCGATAAAATGATATTGTGTTCATTGTCCGTAGCTTATGCCTGCCCGTACCATAACCCCACCGCCACCATGGGGCACTCTGTTCACAACGTTGACATCAGCAAACCGCTCGCCCACACAATGCCATAAACGCTGTCTGCCATCTTCCTGGTACAGTCGAAACCGGGATTCATCCGTGAAGAGCACACATCTCCCGTGTGCCAGCGGCCATGGAAGGTGAGCATTTGCCCACTGAAGACGTTTACGACACCGAACTGCAGTCAGGTCAAGGACCATGTGGAGGACGACGGACATTCATACAAGCTTCCCTGTGACGGTTTCTGACAAACCTATTTTCATCAGCTGTCTGGGTGGCTGGTCTCAGATGATCCCACTGGTGAAGAAGCCAGATGTGGAGGTCCTGGACAGTGTGGTTACATGTGGTCTGCGGTTGTGAGGCCGGTTGGCCGTACTGCCAAATTCTCTAAAACGAAGTTGGAGACGGTTTATGGCAGAGAAATTAACATTTAAGTCTCTGGCAACAGCTCTGGTGGACATTCATGCAGTCAGCATGACAATTGCACGCTCCCTCAAAACTTGAGGCATCTGTGGCATTGTGTTTTGTGACAAAACTACATATTTTAGAGTGGCCTTGTACTCTCTCCAGCACAAGGGGCACTTGTGTAATAATCATGCTGTTTAATCAGCTTCTTGATATGACACACCTGTCATGTGTATGGATTATCTTGGTGAAGGAGAAATGCTCAGAAGGATGTAAACAAATTTGCGTACAAAAATTTGAAAGAAAAGGCTTTTTGTGCACATGGAACATTTCTGGGAGGAAACATGGGACCAAAACATGACATTTTTGTTCAGCGTACATGTGAACACAAGTCCCCAAAAGGTTTTAAGTAGCATGTTTGAATATAATTTAAATACATTTAAAAGTACACATGAAATAAGTCCAAAAAGATTGAGTAGCACGTTTGTAACAAAACTTTGAATAGAACATCTTTCACCATACTGACAGTGTTAATTTGCTTATTGATCATTAATTAATTTTCCCGATTATCTCTTTTCCTCTTTGTGAGCTGGTGAAGAGATCAGGCTGGTCGATGGCACTAGTCGCTGCTCGGGGACAGTAGAGATTCTTTACAAGGGCCAGTGGGGACGAGTGTGTGGCCAGAAGTGGGACGTAAACGATGCCAATGTGGTGTGTGGCCAGCTGGGCTGTGGGAGAGCTGTGAGTGCCCAAGGTAGTGCCCACATAGGTCAGGGTAGTGGTGGCAGGCCTACTTGGCTGGATGATGTTGGGTGTAAAGGCACTGAGAGCTCCCTCACAGAATGCTCACATGGAGGATTGAAACACCATGACTGTTTACAGGCTCAAGATGCCAGAGTTGTCTGCTCAGGTAAGAAAAGTCCCTCTGTTGCCATTGTGGTTGCTAAAAGTCGAAATACCTTGATTTTAGTTGTGTCAACTTGGCATTGATTTAGTTGATAAAAATGATACTGAAATGCATTTTATTGTCAAATGTTCTTTCATGCCTAGTTAAACCTAATATCAGACTGGTCAATGGGAGTGACCTCTGCTCTGGGAGGGTGGAGGTCTATCAAACTGGTCACTGGCGGACCGTGTGTGACGACGTGTGGGACTTGAATGATGCTGCTGTGGTTTGCAGACAGCTTGGCTGTGGGAGAGCTGATAGTGCCCCAGAGAGGGCCTACTTTGGTCAGGGAAGTGGGCCCATCTGGCAGGATGATATTGGCTGCTCTGGCACAGAGTGCTCCATCACACAGTGCCAACACACAGGAGAAGGAACACATAACTGTAATCATGGTAACGACGCAGGTGTTATTTGTTCAGGTAAGGGAGTCTCTTTGCCTTGTCTATACATTTGGTTTGAATGGTTTGAATTGTGCAGAAAGGTCTCGTTATAGAGAAAATCCTAAAAAGCATATTACTGCAGTATTGTAGCCTGCTCGGCCACCTAGTTGAGAGTTGACCGTTGCACAAAGAATCTTAACCCAGGCCTGATTTGGTGCTATATGACCAGATGAGGGCAGCCTAGAACAGAGCATGTGTTTAAGACAGTATGAAGATGAGCAGAAACATTTATTAATCTATTAAATAGATTATTTCTCTCCCCCATCTACACACAATAGCCCATAATGACAAAGGGGAACATGTTTTTAGAAATGTTTCAAATATATTGAAAATTAAATACAGAAATATCTAATTTACTTCAGTATTCACCCCCCTGGCAGTGATTACAGCTGTAAGTCTTTCTGGGTAAATCTCAAAGAGTTTTGCACACCTGGATTGTACAATTTTTGCATATTACATTCAATGTCGTCTTGGTAAGTAACTCCTGTGTATATTTGGCTTTGTGTTTTAGGTTATTGTTCTGTTGAAAGATGAATTTGTCTCCCAGTGTCTGTTGGAAAGCAGACTGAACCAGGTTTTCCTCTAAGATTTCCCCTGTGCTTAGCACTATTTTGTTTATTATTCTTCCCTAAAAAACTCCCTAGTCCTTACCGATGACAAGCATACCCATAACACACTGGAGGTTGGTGGCACCTTAATGGGGAGGACGGGTTCATGGTAATGGCTGGAGTGGAATTAGTGGAATGGTATCAAATACATCAAACACATGGTTTCAATGCCATTCCATTCGCTCGGTTCCAACCATTATAATGAACCGTCCCCCGTCCCCCCAGTGGTACTCAGTGATGTGTTTGTTGTGTTGGATTTGCCCCAAACATAACACTTCGCAGTCAAGAAATAAAGTTAATTTATTTGCCACATTTTTTTGCAGTTTTACTTTAGTGCCTTATTGCAAACAAGATGAATGTTTTAGAATATTTGTATTCAATACAGTCTTCATTCTTTTCACTCTGTCATTTAGGTTAGTATTGTGGAGTAACTACAATGTTGTTGTTCCATCATCAGTTTTCTCCTATTACAGCCATTAAACAATGTAACTGTTTCAAAGTCTCATGGTGAAATCGTTGAGCGGTTTCCTTCCTCTCCAGCAACTGAGTTAGGAAGGACGCTTGTATCTTTTTAGTGACTGGGTGTATTGATAAACCATCCAGAGTGTAATTAATAACTGCATCGTGCTCAAAGGGATATTCAGTGCCTGCTTTTTTCTTTTTTTTTTACCCATCTAACAATAGGTGCCCTTCTTTGCGAGGCGTTGGAAAACCTCCCTGGAATTTGTGGTTGAATCTGTGTATGAAGTTCACTGCTCGACTGAGGGACCTTACAGATAGTTTTATGTGCAGGGTACAGAGAGATGAAGTAGTCATCCAAAAATCATGTTGAATAAGCCTAAATAAGTTCAGTAGTAAAAATTTGCTTATTAACAAGTCACTTGTTAAGCAAATTATTACTACTGAACTTATTTAGGCTTGCCAAAACAAAGGGGATGGATACTTATTGACTCAAGACACTTCAGCTTTTCATTATATGGTCATTTGGGTTTTTTAAAACTCAGAAAACATAATTAAACGGTATTGTTTGTAGTCCAGTGACACAAAATGTCAATTGAATCTATTTTAAAATCAGGCTAAAACACAACAACATTTGGAAAAAGACCAGGAGTGTAAATACTTTCTGAAGGCACCCCAGGTTGTGGTTACTGTTGCCTGACTAAACTACATCTTTTTGTCCAACAGGGGTTGTCTTGCAGAAGCCTTCACTCTCCACAGACCCGTCCTACTCTGCCTTCTTGCATGGAGAGGAGGTCCAACTCACCTGCACTCTTCCATCCCGTATCCTCTGTAATGCTGTGGAGTTCATCTTCTATCTGAATGGAGACTCCGTCATGACCGTGACCGTTGGATCCTCACAGCCCAGAGGTACATTAACAAAGTTTAAGACGGACGCTTCACACCAGGGCAGTTACAGCTGTCTCTACAGAACCCACTCCAACGGCAAAGCCATCAGCTCCCCTTACAGCAACGTTACTAAAGGTGAGGTGGTAGTTGGGAAACAAGTGCTGCCTAATCTATATCTATATATTTAAGATTCATAGCCTTGATAGAGATGAGAGACTGATTACCTTGTCCATCACACACATATTTCTCAGTTACAAGGTGTGAATATGGAATCACATTACTGTCATATTGCTGTTTACTTTCTTCCAAGTGGTCCTGCTTCAGCCCAACATCTCTCTCAGTCCTCCAAATGGAGGGATGTTCTGGGGACTTCAGGGGCCAGAGGTGACTAGGGGCCACAGCTTCTCCATCATCTGCTCCATTCAGCCACATTATCCCGGAGGCCTCTTCTATCTGGACTTCTCTGGTTCCAACAGAACAGAGACTACGCCAGCAGTCAACCACTCTGCCTGCTTCCACTTCCCTGTTGCAGAGTATACAGACCAGGGGAAATACAGCTGCAGCTATGGAGTCAACATCTCCACCCGGTCATTCAGGTCGGCTTATAGTGAACTAGCTGTCACCATTAGAGGTAAAATAACACGTATTTTAAAATAAAAAGTTTTTCAAAATGGCTTTTACATGATATTCACCCCTAAGAGAGAAGAATCACAACGTCATAACATGACTTATCATCCTTTTTTTTTCATCACTTTCTTTTTGTTTTTATGTCATATGAATTGGCCATCTTACAAGTCTTGATCTGTAGGTCTCAGCCTTGCAATATCTACCTTTTCCTCAGCCTCTATGGTCCCCATCATTGCCTCTGGAGGGACTGGTGGGCTAGTACTCCTGTTTCTGCTCGTCATCTGTCTCGTCAGCAGGAGGACCAGGAGGAGCAGCAAGCCATCTACAGAGACTGACCAGAGAGAATGTAAGTGCTATGACTGTACTGCAAACAAAGGCTGAATCTGAACTTAATTTACACCTTGAGCTTGAAAAGTTGAGTAAGCAGTATCTCAAAATTCACTTCAAAGACTTTTGTCGACATCATTTCGTTCGGATGTTTAAAAAAAAGTGTTTAATCCCCAGCGTTTCCTGTGGCTAATATTAATGAGCAAATTGTTACGCAACAGGTATTGACAACAGACACAACAGAGGCAAGGACAACAAAGTAGAAGAGGAGGAGGACTACGTGAATGTTGAAAACGTCGGTGGCGAGAGAAGTCTGGAGAGCGGGAAGGGTGAAAAGAAGAATGGGAAGAAAAAAGGGTGCCGCTCTGGGAAAACGGAGGATGTCTGTTTCAACGAGGAGGAGGGTGAAAGGGAGTGAAACGTTCACAGAAAGCGTGTTTGTGGTGGGCCTCGTGAGAAAGTGAATAGTGCAGACGACGATGAAGATTATGGCAATGTCTCTGTCTATGACGATGTTGTAGCGCATGACGTGAACGAAGACATTTATCAAAACTATTAGGAGGAGTAACAGTGGACTGCGTGTCACGAAAGTAACTCATTGGCATCAACACATCGATGTGTAAATAAAGTTAAGTAATAATAAGTCAGATGCAATAGTATAGCAACTACGGTTGCTATAGTTGACACTTAAACGAGACATATGACATAATAGTATTGCTCTATTTTATTTAGCTTTTTGTAACCAATTGAAATGTTCAGCATATTTGATCCATTGGGTCAAACCCGAACTGTCGTTTTTTGTATGCGTCGGTGGGGTGTCACTTTCTGTGTCTTTGATCAGTTCCAGTGTTGTTGAGGAACTAGCATTATGTATAAACTGTTGGTTGATTGCACTAAAATAAACAGGATTCTCATTGCATGCTTTTGAGTTGAACTTTTATGTCTCCACTTTTTCTTTGAAGAGGAGTAGAAGGTGTTCAACCAAGTGAGAAAGGTCTAACCATAAAAGATAATATGAACATTTGGAAGTAAAAGATGTGACTCTCGACTCACTGTTTTGAGCCTTTGCCTTCCTAATCCACTTCCGTAGGTCAAGACCATCAAGCTCTCACTTTTGATTCTCCCTGGTTTATCTATCAATCATACAGGGCACATGGGCTTTACGGAGAACACAACCGTCTACCCTAGATGCAACAGCACAAATGAGGGAGTGACAGAGGAGCTGTGCACAGGAAATGCGTCCTCGTATAGAGTCAAATCTTACATTTACCAGACGGTCTGCGACAAGAGACTGGTCATCACACGTTTTACCAGAAAGCTTGTTCGGTTCTACCAGAGAAAATAGCTTCCATTATTTCTGACATGAAGACCAATATAGTGAGAAGTCTCCTTTATCTGACAATGGGTGAGTTTAACTTGCAAAACGTGCAATTCAATTTCATATCTGTCAACAAAGGGGGAACACTGCTTTGCTTGAAATTAATGTTTTCAACGGCTGCTTATCGGATGAAAGTACTCAGGGATGAATCCTACATTCAGTTGAGAAATATGTATCAAATGTTCATTGTCACCGTTTAAAAACTTAGTCAATAGTCAAATGACCTATCAATGGTTCAGTAAAGGGTGGGTTTTCTCAATCATATCATTGAGCAAAAAGGATAATTGATAAAGGCAATTCATTTAATATTGATTGTTTAATACATTTCTATTCAGAATAAAATATCCACCCAATCCATCCGGTAAAAAAAACTGAAGCACAGATTGGTCACTTTTTAAAAATAATTTTGCACACAGAAACTAGAGGCTATGAGTAACTTGGTCAAAAAGAATGGCACCGATGGCAACGATTGCCATATGGGGGCGCTTTAATAAGCAGTCTCACTTAAACCTTAATATCCATCACCCCATTTGACCTAGAGACTTGAAACGTTGTATGTAGTTGTCTTTCCTCATGCTGAACACATTTTCTCTGAAGGACCCATAAGGTCAGTCAGGATAGATTTTCATCAACCTTGAACATTTTGGAAAACCTTTGAAAAACGTATTCTCATGATGAACCATAAACCCAAATAACACCAAATGGTACAATGGTAAGTCTCTAAACTTAACTTGTGGTTGTCTTAGCTGATTAGCGGTTGTTGTCTTACCCGTTGTTGTCTTAGCTAGCTCTCCAAATCAACACCTGTGATCGCTTTATGCCTCGCTTTATGTCTCTCTCTAATGTCAATATGTCTTGTATACTGTTGTTTAGGATAATTATAATTGTTTTAGTTTACTGTGAAGCCCCTAGTCCCACTCAACATGCCCCAGATGCCTCTTTTGTCCCACCTCCTACACATATAGTTACCTCACCCAGCATAACTAGTGCGTCCAGAGATGGAACCTCTCTTATCGTCACTCAATGCCTAGGTTTACCTCCACTGTACCCTCATCCTAACATACCCCTGTCTGTACATTATGCCCTGAATTAATCCTACCACACCCAGAAATCTGCTCCTTTAATTCTCTGTCCCCGACGCACTAAACGACCAGTTTTGATAGCCTTTAGCCGTGCCCTCATCCTACTCCTCCTCTGTTCCTCGGGTGATGTAGAGGTTAATCCAGACACTGTGTGTCACCAGGTGCTTTCATTTGTTGACTTCTGTAACCGTAAAAGCCTTGGTTTCATGCAGGTTATATTCAGAAGCCTCCTCCCTAAGTTTGTTTTACTCATTGCTTTTTTTCCATCATCTATCTTCAGAGTTCGTTCTGTTAGGTAGCCTAAACTGGGATATGCTTAACACCCCGGCAGTCCTAAAATCTAAGCTAGATGCCCCCAATCTCACACAAATTAGGGCTAGACAATCTGGACCCACTCTATCCAAAATGATCTGCCACCATTGTTGCAACCCCTATTACCAGTCTGTTCAACCTCTCTTTCATATCGTCCGAGATTCCCAAAGATTGGAAAGCTGCCACAGTCATCCCCCTCTTCAAAGGGGGTGACACTCTAGACCCAAACTGTTACAGACCTATATCCATCCTGCCCTGCCTTTCTAAAGTTTTCGAAAGCCAAGTTAACAAACAGATCACGGACCATTTCGAATCTCACAATAACTTCTCCGCTGTGCAATCTGGTTTCCGAGCTGGTCACGGGTGCACCTCAGCCACGCTCAAGGTACTAAACGATATCATAACCGCCTTCGATAAAGGACAGTACTGTGCAGCCGTCTTCATTGATGGGGCCAAGGCTTTCGACTCTGTCAATCACCAGACTCTTATCGGAAGACTCAATAGCCTTGACTTCTCAAATGACTGCCTCGCCTGGTTCACCAACTACTTCTCAGATAGAGTTCAGTGTGTCAAATCGGAGGGCCTGTTGTCCGGACCTCTGGCAGTCTCTATGGGGGTACGACAGGGTTCAGTTCTCGGCCGACTCTTTTCTCTGTATATATCAACAATGTCGCTCTTGCTGCGGGTGATTCTTTGATCCACCTCTATGCAGACGACACCATTCCGTGGCCCTTCTTTGGACACTGTGTTAACAAGCGTCCAAATGAGCTTCAATGCCATTACAACACTCCTTCCGTGGCCTCCAACTGCTCTTAAACGCTAGTTAAACTGAATGCATGCTTTTCCATCGATCGCTGCCCGCACCCGCCTGCCCGACTAGCATCACTACTCTGGACTTAGAATATTGTGTTATTGACTGTACGCTTGTTTATTCCATGTGTAACTCTGTGTTGTTGTTTGTGTCGCACTGCTTTGCTTTATCTTGGCCAGGTCGCAGTTGTAAATGAGAACTTGTTCTCAACTGGCCTACCTGGTTAAATGAAGGTGAAAAAATATAGAAATTCAACAAACCTGGTCTTCCAGGTCAGTTAAAGCACATGTACATGTTAACTGTGAGCACAGATTTTTTTCAATTTAAACTTATTTTAGAAGAAGTAGTGAATTGGGCAAGGGTGCCAATACATCTGACCAAATCAAATCAAATCAAATTTATTTATATAGCCCTTCGTACATCAGCTGATATCTCAAAGTGCTGTACAGACACCCAGCCTAAAACCCCAAACAGCAAGCAATGCAGGTGTAGAAGCACAGTGGCTAGGAAAAACTCCATAGAAAGGCCAAAACCTAGGAAGAAACCTAGAGAGGAACCAGGCTATGTGGGGTGGCCAGTCCTCTTCTGGCTGTGCCGGGTGGAGATTATAACAGAACATGGCCAAGAAGTTCAAATGTTCATAAATGACCAGCATGGTCCAATAATAATAAGGCAGAACAGTTGAAACTGGAGCAGCAGCACGGCCAGGTGGACTGGGGACAACAAGTCATCATGTCAGATAGTCCTGAGGCATGGTCCTAGGGCTCAGGTCCTCTGAGAGAGAGAAAGAAAGAGAGAAAGAGAGAATTAGAGAGAGCACACTTAAATTCACACAGGACACCGAATAGGACATGAGAAGTACTCCAGATATAACAAACTGACCCTAGCCCCCTGACACATAAACTACTGCAGCATAAATACTGGAGGCTGAGACAGGAGGGGTCAGCAACTGTGGCCCCATCCGAGGACACCCCCGGACAGGGCCAAACAGGAAGGATATAACCCCATCCACTTTGCCAAAGCACAGCCCCCACACCACTAGAGGGATATCTTCAACCACCAACTTACCACCCAGAGATAAGGCTGAGTATAGCCCACAAAGATCTCCGCCACGGCACAACCCGGGGGGGCGCCAACCCAGACAGGATGATCACATCAGTGACTCAATCCACTCAGGTGACGCACCCCTCCCAGGGACGGTATGAAAGAGCCCCAGTAAGCCAGTCACTCAGCCCCTGTAATAGGGTTAGAGGCAGAGAATCCCAGTGGAAAGAGGGTACCATATCTGTACATGTCTGGAAAGACATGTACCATGTCTGTACATTCATCGCAACCCGTGCTGCTGTTTTCGCCAACCTTCACCCCAGCCCCGAACTGCTTAATGTTCTGCTCTTTTTTGATAGGGGGGGGGGGACCTCTGCCACAGAGGTAATATCATTGTTATGCTGCAGTCACAGGTCATACGTTAACACACATTAACAACCTGCCCTTGTCTTTTCCTAGTTGTCTTGCTACAGCCCAAAACATCTCTCTCAGTCCTCCAAATGGAGGGATGTTCTGGGGACTTCAGGGGCCAGAGGTGACCAGGGGCCACAGCTTCTCCATCACCTGCTCCATTCAGCCACAGTATCCCGGAGGCCTCTTCTACCTGTACTTCTCTGGGTCCAACAGGACTGAATGGAGCCATCAGTCAACGACTCTGCCTCCTTTTACTTCCCTGTTGCAGAGTATACAGACGAGGGCAACTACAGTTGTGTTTATGAGGTTAATGTCTCCACCCTGTCATTCCATTCTATCGACAGAGTTGCTGACAGTCAGCATTCAAGGTAAAATACGTTTTAGTTTCATGGTTCTCAAGTGAAAAAGAACATAGATATTATCAGTCCTTTTCAGTCATGCAATATTTTTTAAAGACCAATGTTTTACATTGCAGAAGAATTTGATAGCTTTACGAATTCAGAAATGAAGATGTTGAGTACGGTGTTGTTTCTCTCCATAGCATCCATAGTCCCAATTATTGCCTCTGGCGCAATAGGTGGGCTTCTGCTCCTGCTCCTGCTCCTGCTCCTGCTCCTGCTCCTGCTCCTGCTGCTGCTCATTCCCATTAATGTTTAGTCTTGGAGGAAGATAAGCAACAGAGAGCAGACTATTACGATAAACCCAAGAGAAAGTAAGTTCTAGCTCCTCTTATCAGAATTTGCAAGGTTTGCAAAATATCCAGGTTTTTAAGAACCTGGAAAATCCGGAAGGATTCATCAAGAAATTTGAAATCCTCCCAACTAGGATTTCTTGAAAACCTGGACATTTTGATTAGCGTCATTTTTCAACCCTCATTTTGTTATGATTTTGTACTGTTTATGATATCTATTCGCGCTTATATATACACTGATGTCATTTGTATGAATTAAACTGATAAATCCCTCAGCTGCCATTAACATTTACATTTACATTTACATTTAAGTCATTTAGCAGACGCTCTTATCCAGAGCGACTTACAAATTGGTGCGTTCACCTTAAGACATCCAGTGGAACAGCCACTTTACAATAGTGCATCTAAATCTTTTAAGGGGGGGGGGTGACATGAACACACATGGGAACACCGTGGGTGCAGCGAGTGAGGAAAACGATGAAGAGGACGATGTCAACGCAGAAGCCTTTGTCAAAGCAAAGACGAAGACTTGGAAAAAAAAGGATGCCGTGCAGGAATGTGTGTGAAAATAACGATTCAAAGAAATAATGTCTGCAGTTATGAAAGGATACCCTGTGCCAAGATCCTGAAATCCAGGCACGTAAACTCAAATGTTTGTATTCATCCTCGGGAATGCTCCAGGAGCCACGAACAAGTGTGGAAACAACCAAGGTGAAGGACCAGGTGAGGAAGATGAGGACGTCTATGAAAATCCAGATACCTTCACACCGGATGGATGATGCCGAAGACATGTACGATGAAGACAATGACCCTTTTGACCTGGAGCAGCTCGCTTCATGTGAAGGCGGAGGGGAGAATATGACCATGAAGAAGATGACAACATATAGGCAAACTAAGAGTGAAGGCCTTGTAATAGGCATGTTGATGCAGAGATATCGGTAACAGGAGAGGCTTGAAAGGTTAGCTTTGTGAGTTGAATTATCAGGGCTTAAAAAAAACACAGTTTTCATCAAAATGTTTCAGTTGGTCGATAAGAGTAAAGGCTTTGTTTCCATTTCAATGTACATTTTTTTGTGTGTCCGATTTCTAGTTGTATTCTTGCCAGGTAATTAAAATAGTTTTCTGACTTGACTAACACATCTATTTATCTTTTTTTGTTATATATATTTTTTAATACATGTTATTTACTTGAGATTCTAAAGAGTGATTTTCTTGATGCATTGGCTGAACTCATTGAACATAATGTTCGTTTTTAAAATGTTCCACATAAAAAAAATATAAAAATATTAATGCTTTAGACTAATTCTTCTATCATATTCTGTGTGCTGTCAAATAATAATCCAGGTAGAACGCTTTTGGGTTCCTTATAGAATCATCTGTGTAAAGGGTTCTATCTGGAACCAAAAAGGGTTCTTCAAAGGGTTCTCCTATGGGGTTTTTTTTCTGGCAAAATGCAAACACATTTGTACTGTATGTATAAAATCTATCAATAATTTGATTTCAGTGTACATTTTAGATTACTGTGTGTGTGGCTTTAAAGAACATGAAATCCAAGCTTAAAAGTTCTATTGTTGTTGTTGATGTGAGACTTCACAAGATGAACGGAAATAGTTTTGAATATATGTGGAGATTTAAATACTGTACAACTATATAGTCAACATTTAGAAATAGATCTCTGGACGCAGGAGGCCAAAACCGACCCTGACCGACAACTTTCATTTTGAATAAACCTATAAACCAGAGGACGTGATTAATGCAGGTCTTATTATATCCACTAGGGAGAAATGTTGTCACATCATTCATTATGTCAAACACACTACATACTGTACACACTGTGCAATCTCTCTCTCTCTCCCTCCCTCTCTCTCTCTCTCTCACACACACACACACACACACACACACACACACACACACACACACACACACACAGGGGTCCTCCAAATTAGCAACTAAGTCATCGGTGCAGTGGCCGACATGCAGCAGTGAGCAAGCCTCCGAGCGAAACCCATTCTTGACTGGTGTTAACATTTATTAATTTATTGAGGCTTCTCTCCTCCAGCCTGGCTGACACACACGGTCTGGAGCACAAGCGGCTTTACTAGGTTGAGAGAGAACAGCAGACAAGAAGAAAAGACGGCTGCCTAAAGACAAGGATCCCAACTGGAGCCACTACAGAGAGACAACCATATTCCTCTTCCATACTGTTTGCCAGGGACAAGAATTCGTCCTTGGCATTTTATCCACACCAGCCCCGACTACTGGTTTGGTGCCCAAACCCTATCAGCCACTGCCCTGACAAAATCACAAACCTACATCTTCACCAGGCTTGAGCCTTCTGTCTGATATTCAGCATCCACTCTGAGTTAGACGTATACACAGGCAGACACAGACATAACATTGGCAGCACAGTACAGTGTTTCTCAACCATTTCTGTACCAGTGACTGGCGAGACATGATCATCCTCTTTTTTAACAAGCTCATATTTAAAACAAATACAATATGTAAAAGCCCCACTGGAGATACAACTCACCACAATAACTGTGCCTCTGCACTGGCCGTTGTGTTTGCCTCCTTGTTATGCCGTCTGTCTGTCTCATTGTCTGCTGTCCCTCTGTGCTTTTTCTTGTTCACTGTCTGCCTGTCTGCTTAAACCTTATACTGTACGTTATAGAAGTCAAGCTAATGATTTAGAGCTCTATTCAATCAGATCTGCTTTAGCCAACCTCCTCATAGCGGTTGTTTTGGCGGTGTTGGGGTGGTACTGTGTTAGAGCTGTCAAATCCACAAGCGGCTCCTGGTATTATACCTAAAGCGGACATTGCCATTGGCTGCACAGAGTCGCATGAAGAGAAATCCCATGTGTACAATTTCAAACACTGGAATCTGAGATGTGTAAATCTACACCTCGATTAAGCTGATAGATTATTTTGCTGAATGATTTTGTATTTGAGCAAAACAATTTATATGTAGCCTACACTTTCTCGTTCTGAACTTCAAATGCGAGTGGGAGGGGTGTGGCTTTGTGACAATAATCAAGAGCAGCTGCTCCCCGATTTGACAGCTTCAGCGTTCACACCTCCGACACCGACAAAACATCAGCTATGAGGCCATCGCCAGTTAACACTTTATCTGATTGAATCTAGGCCTTAGGCTATATTGCAAATGAGTGCATATCATGTGTTCACCTGAATCAACACCTATCCTAAGTATTAATTACTATTCCAGGCCTCCAGACTATCATTTTCCACTGATGTCACTGGTGCAACTTACTTTTACAGTTGGTGGCACCAGCCCATGATTTGGTCGGACCCAAATCACAAGTAATTCTCTATATAGCAACTCATAGACTACTGAGGTATTCGTGAAATAAGTGGTTTCGTCATAACATGTCCAAGTAGGAATGCAAGTTTCAAGATATTTTGATGTGCAACATAACCCAGTGACTGCCATGATTTGTGAGTTCACAATTAGACTATAGTTGCTATATTTTACTGTCAAAATAGGTCTCCAGAATTTCCTGCTTTATTTTTGTTCAATAGAGATCAATTACATATGCACAGTGCATTCGGGAAAGTATTCCGACCCCTTCACTTTTTCCACATTTTGTTAGGTAACAGCCTTATTCTAAAATGAATGAAATTATCATTTTTTTCTCATCAATCTACACACAGTACCCCATAATGACAAAGTGAAAACAGTCTTTTAGAATTTTTGGCAAATTTATTCAAAATAATTTTTAAATGGAAGAAGTTTGGAACCGCCAAGACTCTTCCTAGAGCTGGCTGCTCAGCCAAACTGGGCAATCGGGGGAGAAGGGCCTTGGTCAGGGAGGTGACCAAGAACCCGATGGTCACTCTGACAGAGTTCCAGAGTTCCTCTGTGGAGATGGGAGAACTTTCCAGAAGGACACCAATCTCTGCAGCACTCAACCATGAGAAACAAGATTCTCTGGTCTGATAAAACCAAGATGGAACTCTTTGGCCTGAAATCCAAGCGTCACGTCTGGAGGAAATCTGGCGCCATCCCTACGGTGAAACATGTTTTTCAGCAGCAGGGAGACTAGTCAGGATTGAGGGTAAGATGAACGGAGCAAAGTACAGACAGATCCTTGATAAAAACCTGCTCCAGAGTGCTCAGGACCTCAGACTGGGGCGAATGTTCAACTTCCAACAGGACAAAGAACCTAAGCACACAGCCAAGACAATGCAGGAGTGGCGTCGGTTCAAGTCTCTGAATATCCTTGAGTGGCCCAGCCAGAGCCTTATCGAACACCTCTGAAGAGGCCTGAAAATAGCTGTGCAGTGACGCTCCCCATCCAACCTGACAGAGCTTGAGAGGATCTGCAGAGAAGAATGGGAGAAACTCACCAAATACAGGTGTGCCAAACTTGTAGCGTCACACTCAAAAATACTCGAGGCTGTAATCGCTGCCAAAGATGCTTCAACAAAGTACTGAGTAAAGGGTCTGAAATCTTAGTTAAATGTGATATTTCAGTTTTTTAAACCTGTTTTTGTTTTGTCATTATGGGGTATTGTGTGTAGATTGATGAGGGGGGAAAAGCATTTAGTCCATTTTAGAATACGGCTGTAAAGTAACACCATGTGGAAAAAGTCAAGTGTTCTCAGTCAACTTACCTGTTAAAATAAGGTTTAATTTAAATAAGATTATGTGCACTAACTAATAACATAGGCCAATTCATTTGGGTTTCAACATCTGAAGAACTAAAAACACATTGCTTCATTGCTGTCTCTAAGTATAGTACCCACTGCTAGTAGCCATGTATTCATCCAAGAGAAAATGAAATGTCCTAAAATAAACGTTGCAGTTGTAGGCTACTACCCATGACCTCCATATCTCAAATATCTTGGTTGTCAAATAGATGCTACTGAGATGAATATTGAGAGTTGAGAAATACATAATTATACCTACCGAAAACTGAGGCCCTCCTCTCTTCGACAAGGGGACAAATCTTGTTGTATGTTAAAGAATTTTTTTTTTTCTCTCTCTCGAGCGCATGGGGGGAGAGGAGAGTGGCTCGCTCATTGCAGCAACAGGCCCCAATGAGGGCACAGGCACATGGGGAGAGCGGACATTTTCGTTACAGGAACCGTGACGATAATGCACTTTACTGTTTGACCAAATACCGGTTTTAGACACACAAAACATAGAACATTTTGAGTGAGGTGACAATGTAGAATATGCTCTTCCGACGTTTACAGGCACCGTTTCTGGGGCTTTTCAGGCCATGATCTGTCTAACTGATGACAGAGTCGGAGCAGGTCTCTTTGCTGATGTAGAATTTGACTTTGAATGTAAATTTGCGCGACCTCAGCCTATGAGAAAACCCGGCCGGCCCACCTTGGTCCACTGATCATCCAGAAGGTCATTATAGATTAGTATAACAGAGAAATTGCATAAATGTCTTTTAAAAATACATTTTCTAAGGCCCGTGAGCTGCCGGCCATGTCATCCTTTTCATTATTACATTTTTATATATGAAACATATTTCTGTGTGTGTCAATTTCGATTGGAAATCAATTGTTTGGTCCCCACAAGGATAGTAAAACAAATGTGTGTGTGTGTGTGTGTCTTCTCCTGAGTGTCATTGATTATACCTGAGTGGGTGTATGTATGAGCCTGGCAACAGGTGTGTGGAACCTTTATGTGTGAGGGCACCTGTCAGCCAGCAGCACCCAGTAAAACTAGCTGTGCCTGGCTTAGAAGCTAACCAGGGCTGACAAGGGACAGGGGGCAAGGCATCAGGGCTGAAGACACACACACCAGGTGTGGAGACACCGTGCAGCTTTAATGAGCTTCCTTTATAAAACCATCACACTCCTCCTGCAGTCAGTGGCCTGACGAGGCATACTGAACACTGGACGCACACTAGTCAGGGAAAGTTGGGCAGACATGGAAAATGTAAACTGCAGCCTGGTCTGGTGTCTACTGTATATAGACAGACATGTACACACAAAGCCTCAGCCAAAACATAACGAACTTCACTTCAGAACATTTTCTCTTATTGCCTTGAACTTTCCTTTCCCAAGCATAAAAAAAAAAACTTAACATTATTGAGTACTGCATTCCATGCTGGCCCTCTAGCACAATGAACGGTAGATTACAAGAGAGATTACTTGCGGGCAAACTAGCGCCACGGCAGAAAGAAATTGATTGCTTTTGAGGAGTGTTGTGAGGACAATCAGAGCGTTGTGAGGACAATCAGAGCATTGTGAGGACAATCAGAGCGTTGTGAGGACAATCAGAGCGTTGCGAGGACAATCAGAGCGTTGTGAGGACAATCAGAGCGTTGCGAGGACACGGAGCGTTGCGAGGACAATCGGAGGGTTGCGAGGACAATCGGAGCGTTGCGAGGACAATCGGAGCGTTGTGAGGACAATCAGAGCGTTGTGAAAGTGTGTTCTTGAGGGGTGAGAGAGAGAGCATCGGTGTCCTCTCAAAGCAAACTTCCATCCTGACGACCTCTGTGACACTCGTTTGTCTTTAGCTCCCTTACGGCTCCCCATTGCAGCTGCAAACCCTGTCTGTGTCTCAAAACGTTACTCGCCAGCACATCCTTGCATTAGAGAAGAGGATTTAAGGTCCCTCCCCCATGCCTAAAAGGACATACCCAAATCTAACTGCCTGTAGCTCAGGCCCTGAAGCAAGGATATGCATATTCTTGGTACCATTTGAAAGGAAACACTTTGAAGTTTGTGGAAATGTGAATTGAATGTAGGAGAATATAACACAATAGATCTGGTAGAAGAAAATACAAAGAAAAACGTTTTTTTTCTTCTACCACCATCTTTGAAATGCAACAGAAAGGTCCCACATCTAGCCATCACTCTGGTTGTAATTCCGATGGTGTCCAAAAGATGGCACCAGTGTATGTGCAAAGGTTCAGACGGATAACTTAAAGTATGAGCAAACTACATTACATTTAGTGTGAAGTCATCCAGGTACATTTGGGCAAATCATGAACGAGACATTTGCATTCACATTATATTTTTCTGCAAGTATATTGTCAAATCGGTATACTTGGACTCACTTGCTGTTTTGCAGCAGCAGTCTTCCAACGACCTTCTCCCAGCGGGGGTTTCGATGCCAGCAGCCCAGCATAGGGCAACCTGTCATCAGCATCTTGTCACATCTGCTCCTGCTACGCCCTCTGGTGTTCATCCGGTGTCTTCTTGACCTGCAGTTACTCCCCCTGTACACTCTCTCTCTCTCCCTCTCTGTGTGGTTGGAGACAGATGTGCTGAAGTCAGAGCAGATCCCTACCAGCTGCAACTCGTTCCATAATCAAGACCTCTACAAATACTCAGTCCTGCCAATTCCACTCTGCCAAATTGTAATCTCTGCTCAGTCAGTTCATGATTCTAGCCATTTACGATTACGCAAGATCTTGT
This sequence comes from Oncorhynchus nerka, assembly GCF_034236695.1. Lineage (NCBI taxonomy): Eukaryota > Metazoa > Chordata > Actinopteri > Salmoniformes > Salmonidae > Oncorhynchus > Oncorhynchus nerka. Next base: position 20,169,807 of record NC_088416.1, read on the forward strand.
TACTCTGCTGTGCCTGTTTCCCTGCCTGACACTGTTTATTTTCTCATTGCAGTCTCTGGCTCCTGTTCCACATTACACCACCCAACTACCTTGCTGTGGATTTTACTCACCACCACTACCTTGGATTCCCCTCAAGACCTGTTTCCCCTGTTCTACTCAGCCAACTCCAACCTCAGTCTGGTTTTTCTGCAACTCATCCAAGATTCCCTGGATCTGCACTCCATATCTCTCGGTGTAACAATACATATTTGGGTTCATTCATCCCTGTTTCCTCATCTTGGTCTGCTCTTGGGTTCCCTTGTGTCGCTCCGCTTAACACATCTGGTTACAAGAACATTCCTTGGAGATGAGGCCTACCCCAAACTATTCATTACAATTGCATTTAGTCTCTGTTGTCATTCAGTTAATCCTGTAGTTCAAGTGAACTAGAGTTAGTGTCAAGAGTCAGAAGCACTCATTGCATATAGACGTAGGCCTACACTCGTAGAAAAAATGGGTTCAGAAACGTTTTTTCTGCTGTCGATATGGGAGAACCATTTTTGATTCCAGGTAGAACTATTTTGTGTTCCATGTAGAACTCTCTGTGGAATGGGTTCTACCTGGAACTATGGGACAAACGAATAACCCTTTTAGGTTCTAGGTATCACCGTTTTTCTACTTGGAAGCACTCAGAGATGGTCTATAATTTGAATAGTCAGCATTTTGTAGATTATTGTTACCTCTGAGATTGTATCTCTAACAATCCCCCATTAGCAAGTACTAGTCATTAGTAGCCTACTTCCCATGTGACCATAGGCTATTGTATTGCTCGGATAATTGTTCAGAAAACGTAATTCTGCGCAGGTCATTTTAGCATTCTCAGCCTTTACACACGTCCCTTGAAGGCTGCGCATGACATTAATCATGGAAAGGTTTCCAGCCTCTCAGAAGTCACGATGTGGGTTGACGCGCTCAGTAGAGCGCACAGCGCAGCAGTAACCATCTACTGTAAGCAGGGGGTGTATGTGTGGTGAGGAGATTGTATGCTTCAACGCTCCTGTGCCTGCGTATGACGGCTTGATATGACCATTTTAAGACAACAATAGATTACGTTTTGGTAACGGATCCTATTGTCTCTCTTTAGAATTACAGTCGTGTTTATTTCAACTAGATCGCGGGGAGCGGAGAGGCAACAACCATCGGTATTGAATGCTGGTAAGCAGGCTCCAGTCCATGGGGTTGTGACGCGGATTCTCCGGCTGCGCTGAATTGCAAGCGGATACTGTAAACGCATTTGAGATATGGACGCTGTTCTGTGAAGCATGCTGACAAATGTTCTTCTCACAGACAACAAAAGCTGAAGTGGTAAGAAAGCTCTTATGTTTGCCAGCCTTGCATTTGCATCTGATTTATAGAATTAATACATATGTCCTTTATATTGTTGGGGACCTTTTCATTTTCATTGTCATGTTGGAATATTGAGGTGTATTTTCCAAAAGCATATCTCAGGGGGATATGATATGCTTTTGTAAACTACACTTCAATATTCCATCATTAATAAGTTATGTAGGGTATCCCTAAAACACCTCCAATTTAGGTCAGTGGCCCAATGAATTCATAATAGCCTACTGTATGTGCCAAAGGTTCATACCTTGCAGAGGATTGTTGACGTCCTGCACTTTGCAGAGAATGCATCAATTTAGCCTGAATGTTGTGCAGTCGGAGAGTAATGGCATATTAATGTCGACCTACCTTTGTGTACATGAATATTTTCCAAATCAATATTTTATGTATTAAGTTCCCACCTTTTGAATGTTTGAATGTATTAGAACTGTGTCTGCAAGAGGGTTTTTGTGTGATTCCTGGCAGTCCGGCTGAAAGGAACTGTATATAAGAAACGATTCAGAGAAACTAATTCACATGCAAAACAAATGTTTAGAGTTACTTTAGCCAAAGTTGCTAACATCATGTACTAGGAACAAGCTGAATACGGGGTTTTCCCAGTATTCCTGCAATAACACTTCTATGCTGGGTCCACTGTGGAAAAGGGTTTTCTGTCTCGTGGCAAGCCTCGAGAGCCAGTTTCTTCTATTGCATGAACGCTCCGTCGCACAAAGGTTAACCGTGTGAACGTCAAACCAATGACTAGAGAATATCCATCGCTGTACCGAGGAGGAGGAGGGAGGAATCAGGATATAGGATAACAGCATGAGGCCTTCCTTTTTGCATGATAATTGCAAGTTCCCCCATATCACTTACTGGGAGGATAGTCTAATCTAATGCATTCAAATGTTCTTCTTGTAGTCAGACAGCCAGTGCACACTGTACACCAGGCCCTGTGGTATTTTTAATATACATTAACAGTTTATACAGTGGTACATCAGCTTTTCTTATTGCAGGACACAATAAGTAACTGAGAGAGTTTATATTCAATACTATCTTGGCCTATATAGTGCTAAGTCCTAAAACTGATGTAACTGAGCAAATGAAATACTGAGTCTACTCTCGCTCACACACTGTCACACACTGTAGTACACACACTATAGTACAGTCACACAGTATATCAATCCATTCCACTTAGATCATGGGGTTCTGTATTGTTTGGAATTAGTGGTTGTCAAGTTAAATGATGCTATGTTTAGCCTCTCGTCATTTTCTTTATTAGGTTGTACCCCTCTCCTCCTCACGCATTCAGCAGAACCCCAATAAACCATACTTTGACATGCTGTGACAGGCACCACTAATGCGGTTGTTATATGGTCCACTCAGGCCTCCCAGACACTTGGCCATCCCTCACCCTGGCTCTGAGGAGACTGTGTGCGAGACGCAGTCCTTCTTATTGAGCCGTGCTGCCTTTCGTAATGTGACTTTAAGAGCCGCTCTTAGATTATGTCATTTGTAAACCAGCCTAAGTGGAGCCCGTCTGGTCAGATAGAGCTAATTTCCCAGAAGCTGAACGAACGGCCAGATAGAGTACAGTTTCAGTACATTATGCCTGTATGCAACAGGCAGATCTGATGGAATGGGAGCCATGTTGGAAGTAAAGATACCAGTTACTGTTTTATTTATTTGAAGTTATCATTATATATATATATTTTTTTTTTACATTTTTGTACACTGGTGAATACTTTAGGAAGAATATGTTTACATTTTCTATGTGCAAGATTTACAATTATGAAGAGCATGAATCCATAAAACCAACCTAGCCTACAACCAAAAAAACTCTCCTAAGGTTCTTAGACCTTTTAGGCCAGGGTTTTCCTACCTGATATCTTAATATCCAACATGGCTCCCATCCCATCACATCTACCTGTTGCATACAGGCATAATGTACTGTAACTGTACTCAACAGGCTGTGATTATTTTATCCTACATCCAAACCGGGTTAGGTTAGGTACTGTAGGTTCCTAGAGACCCTAAGACTGAGTTTCAGAGATATTCACTCTGAATCCATTAGAGGCTGACAGTACTCTAAAATAACCATGACCATATATATATTTTGAGCGTCTGTCTCCCTAGTTACACTGGATCAGAGCAGGATTATGGTAATGAAAAGTCACTCCACGGCAATGTTGAAGTGGGTCGAGAGAGGAAAAAACATGCCAATCAACGAGAGTTCCATCACTGCACTGGCAGGAAGCACATTATCTGTCATCTGTACGCACGGATGACGCCGTCGCTGATCTCTATCCCACTCCTCCTCTACACTACAGCTGTGTTTTGTCATTTTCTGTTCTTCATGTCACAAGTGCCAATTCATTACAATTAGCCCAGTCAGGATCAAAGTGGGTTTAAAAATAACACCTGGCACTTGTATGGAAATTCGGATTACTCACACCGAGATGGTTAGGTGTTGCTTCTGCCACACTGATATTAGTGTCATTTGCAATCACTTGTTGTCCTCGTTCCTTTTCTTCATTATTTTCTCATTGTCTCTCAGGCCGGCTGGTTGGTGAAGCTGTGACCTATGCAGGGTTGTCTTGGCTGATGGTCCAGGGGCTGTGTCCTTCCAGGAGGGTATGCCTGTATCCCACCATGCCGCTGCTGGCAGAATGGCTGCTGTGCCACTCATTGGTGGCATGCCTGTTGCTGCACAGCCTGGCGCTCGGGGCCACCACCGCGGGCCTCCACGGGGCAAACACTGGCTGCTCCGAGAGCTGCTACTGCTCCGAGATGGCCGACGGCGGGAGGGTGGTGCGCTGCAGCAACAGGCACCTGGCGGAGGTGCCGCATGACCTGCCCAATGACACTCGCCGACTTTACCTGGACGGTAACCTCCTTACCACCATCCCCGCCGACGCCTTTGCAGGGCTTCCTTTACTCAACGAGCTGGACCTCTCCCACAATGAGCTAACTCAGATGGAGCCGGGGGCCTTCCGGGGTCTGGTCCCCTCTCTCAGGAGCCTGGACCTGTCCTCTAACAGACTGACCACCCTGGAGCCCGAGGTCCTGGGGGGCCTGAGGGCCCAGGCCAACCTCACCCACAACCCCTGGCACTGTGACTGCCGCCTCCAGGTGGCTATGCCCCGGCTGGATCTGGAACCGGTATCACTGGCTGGCGTGGTATGCCACACTTCGGAGCCCAAGGACGTTGGCATAGATACAGGGGTGCCCTTCATCATGGTGGCGGCCGACCTGGACCTGTGCGCAGGGCTCAAGAGGACCACGGACGTGGCCATGCTGGTGACCATGTTCGGCTGGTTCGCCATGGTCATCTCCTACCTGGTGTATTATGTCAGGCACAACCAGGAGGACGCACGGAGACACCTGGAGTACCTCAAGTCCCTTCCCAGCAAACTGGACAGGCCAGAGGAGTCCTCTAAACTCAGAACAGTGGTGTGAGAAGTAAATGACCAGACCTGGGTCAAAATGCATTTTGTCAGGTACTTTCAAATTCTGGAGAAGTGCTTGATTTAGCTTGATTGCTGTGCAAGGCGGTAGAGTTTGCACTTTTGGGACGATTCTTAGGTAGTAGGTAAGCAAAATCAAGCGCACCTGTAGTATCTGAAAGTATTTGACATATATTTACCTAGGTCAGGTAGAGACACAGGAAATAATAGCCAAACACCTCAAAGGGATCATAAAAGGAATTCACAAACTTGGAAATAGACCGGGATACTACTGTACTGTACAGGTTTTCACCAGTAATCCATTGGAAACGCAATACCTCACGGTAACATTTCATTCAAACAAATTCACACTCTTTGATGAATCGTCATGAAATGAAGATTCTTTTTCTTCCCCCACATAGCTGTTTATTATACGAATGAAGAAATTATTTGACACGTTTGTGAATATTCTAAATGTATTTCCAAATCAGTCTGTGTCTTTATGTAAGACACTCTGTATTTGAAAATGATTGAATTCCAACGAGGTATTGAAATGTTGTCAAATGCATAACTATTTCACAATGGACTGCCGAGGGCACCGTTTTGTTATTAATCAGGAATGCACGATGTCATCAAATGTCCCCATATTAGTGATGATACTGTGCTTGGCAGTGTAACAGAGACTGCATTGTTCGACCAGCATCTGCACTCATTGAATGTTGGATCTTTATTTTCTGGATGAGAAGCCCCATGTAATCATCAAACATTTTACCAGAAAGAATAAAATCCTGAAATGCTCCTTCCTTTTTTATTTTGGCCACAATACCATATTTTTTCCACAGTTGTATTGCATGTAATATTTCATTTCTCACAAAGTCCGCCTAAACATGTCACCTTTTCATTTATTTTAAATGAACAATGTGTTCATTATATTGAATTATGATATTTGACAGACTGTAGTGCACGATGGCAAAACTAGTTTAGAAATATGAATTGCGCAACTTCAATCAGTGGGTCCAACAAGTAATTGTAAAAAAACAACAACAAAAAAAAACGTTTGAAAGAGTTCACTGTCTGAAGTCTCATTTCAATTTCCTCCAAGCCTCATGAATTCCTTTGATCTCACTAATGGGTATGTCTTTTAGAACTATGAATCTGCTTTAGGGACAGACTGCACTGAAATGACTTCTGTCACACACGCACGCACACACACACACACACGACAGCCACAATGCACACGGTAAAACTCCACACCCTCAGGCTGAAATAAAAATGATATAGATTTGATCCTTGCTCACCGTTTGGAAACTGGGCCTGCCGATGGGATCCCCCCTGGCCTCCCACATCATGACGTAGGATGGGAATCAATACAGAATGGTGTTTCTCCTGTCCTACTGGAACTATTAAAACCCTGCCCCTTGACCGTGGTACAGTATCCAGCCACAGTCTGTCCGCTTTCTGTCTATCTTAAGTGCTCATTTGTGGAGGATTGTCACGTTCTGACCTTTATTTCCTTTGTTTTGTATTTATTTAGTATGGTCAGGGCGTGAGTTGGGTGGGCAGTCTATGTTTGTTTTTCTATGATTTGGGTATTTCTATGTTTCGGCCTATTATGGTTCTCAATCAGAGGCAGGTGTCATTAGTTGTCTCTGATTGAGAATCATACTTAGGTAGCCTGGGTGTCACTGTGTGTTTGTGGGTGATTGTTCCTGTCTCTGTGTTTTGCACCAGATAGGGCTGTTTTGGGTTTTCACGTTTCTTGTTTTTGTTAGTTTGTTAGTTTGTTCATGTGAAGTGATTTATTAAAACATGAATCAAAATAACCACGCTGCGCTTTGGTCCGCCTCTCCGTCAATGGAAGAAATCCCTTACAAGGATGGGAAAATGGGGGTAGCCTCTCTCTCCTCTCTCCCTTGCATTTATCTGTCATTGTGGAAATTGCAGCTGAGCTCTAATGGCCATGGTGACATACACACCACCAATCTGATACTGAGCCCTGAGGGTCAATCATGCACACGCACATGCACACACAAATAAATATAGTTGACATAATTATACAGTATAGCCTGTTCGGTCTTAAAAATGTCAGTCATGACATGGATACATTGCCCTACAGGCACGGATACATCGCCCTCATTAGCATGTGTTTATGTGCATGGACAAATGGACTCAGTCACATTACCATACACATTGCAGTAGGAGAATGTATGTTCATGAGTGCTATGTAAGCAATAAGCCACGGGGGGGGGGGGGGGGGGTATATGGCCAATATCCCACGGGTAAGGGCTGTTCTTACGCACGACGCAACACAGAGTGCCCGGACACAGCCCTTAGCTGTGGTATACTGGCCATATATCACATATGGTGTCTTATTGCTGTTATAAACTGGTTACAACGTAATTAAAGCAGTAAAATAAATGTTTTGTCACACCCGTATATGGTCTGATATACCACCGCTTTCAGCCAATCAGCATTTAGGGAACAGACTAGCCAGTTTATAAAAGAGTGAATAGCCTACAGCTAAACACTATCATATTGTTAGTCTGAGGTCTCCTCTTAGCTGAACGTCATTAAACACACTCACTCTCTCTCTCCTGGATGTAAGGCAGGCTTGATAGGTGACATTCAAACAGTGTCCTGGATGTAAGGCAGGCTTGATAGGTGACATTCAAACAGTGTCCTGGATGTAAGGCAGGCTTGATAGATGACATTCAAACAGTGTCCTGGATGTAAGGCAGGCTTGATATGTGACATTCAAATAGTGTCCTGGATGTAAGGCAGGCTTGATACGTGACATTCAAACAGTGTCCTGGATGTAAGGCAGGCTTGATACGTGACATTCAAGCAGTGTCCTGGATGTAAGGCAGGCTTGATTGGTGACATTCAAACAGTGTCCTGGATGTAAGGCAGGCTTGATAGATGACATTCAAACAGTGTCCTGGATGTAAGGCAGGCTTGATATGTGACATTCAAATAGTGTCCTGGATGTAAGGCAGGCTTGATAGGTGACATTCAAACAGTGTCCTGGATGTAAGGCAGGCTTGATAGGTGACATTCAAACAGTGTCCTGAATGTAAGGCAGGCTTGATAGGTGTCATTCAAACAGTGTACTGGATGTAAGGCAGGCTTGATATGTGACATTCAAACAGTGTCCAGGTGTCTGAGAACATCCCTGAGGTCTCCTCTTAGCTGAACGTCATTAAACACACTCACTCTCTCTCTCCTGGATGTAAGGCAGGCTTGATAGGTGACATTCAAACAGTGTCCTGGATGTAAGGCAGGCTTGATAGGTGACATTCAAACAGTGTCCTGGATGTAAGGCAGGCTTGATAGATGACATTCAAACAGTGTCCTGGATGTAAGGCAGGCTTGATATGTGACATTCAAATAGTGTCCTGGATGTAAGGCAGGCTTGATAGGTGACATTCAAAAAGTGTCCTGGATGTAAGGCAGGCTTGATAGGTGACATTCAAACAGTGTCCTGAATGTAAGGCAGGCTTGATAGGTGTCATTCAAACAGTGTACTGGATGTAAGGCAGGCTTGATATGTGACATTCAAACAGTGTCCAGGTGTCTGAGAACATCCCTGTTCTCAGACACCACTGTCACTCTGAAACCAGACTCATTGTTCTGCTCCTCAGTTACACTCTGTTGTAAGTGCAAGGGCTTTCTCTCAGGTGAAGGAAACACAAATCTCTCCCCTTCATTTTTAAATGCCGTGTCTTCTGGGAAATCGAATTGAGGACTCATTTGCGTTGTGTTAGGCGAATAGCTCATACTGCTGAAAGTAGAAGATGGGTATAGGAACACACACATTGCTTCTGAGCTCATATCCAACCCTTTCAGTTACTAAACTCTCTCCTCCCCATGTGTCAGCTGGTTAATTGCAGGTGGAGGGAACAAGTCCTCTCAGTCCATGTCCCTGAATGAGCTTTGGAGTTTCACTGATTACTTCTGCAATGCAACACTCGCTCCATTGTTTACAAAAGGTAGAGAATACGCAGCAGAGAGAATGAAGCTTTGGTTTCAGGCTCCTGATTAGATCTCAGAACAGTTGTTCTCTGTCTCCCTCATTTCCTAAATTGTCTTGTGTTTGCTTGATTTCACATCTGCAATCAAGTCCACTAATTGCTTCCAATTTCAATCTCCAGCTGTGTCTGATATTATAGTGCATCAAAGATATGATTTAAAAAAATATATATATATATATATAATTCTCTGAAAGGAACTGTCTCTGTGGGAGTTGTAAAGGGGCTCCATGCTTGATGCAACATATCTATTTCTTCAGATGCATTCAGATGTTATCTCACTGGCTAGCTCCTTGTTTGATTCTCCCACTGGCTAGCTAGTGTGGTGTAGTCAGTGGGGCTGCTAACCACTGTGTGTGTGCGTGTGTCTGTGTGCATACCCACCATCTAAATGGGTAACCTTGCCTGGGGCAGAGTCACCACTGGGAGCTTGGTCGACATCAGGAGCCAAATCATGTCCTGCTACAGCCGCCTGCAGAACAAAACCCACTCCAGCTGGTAAGCGAGTCCACTTTGTCCCCACATCACCAATGCCATGCTTTAACCCAGATGGATGCTATACTTACATTGTTGCCTAGCCAACCAAGAAGGAGCGAGTCTGTGAAAAACGGAATCAAGGTTAACACCCAGCCTTGGCTGAGGCCTCCCATAATCTATTCTGTCCACCTACACTTACTGAATGGAAGAGCACTCTGACCTCTCTCTCTCTCGCTCTTTCTCGCTCTCTCTCTCACTCTCTCTCGCTCTCTCTCTCAGCCTTTCATTTAGACAGAACGTTGTAGTTACTGCATGGTAGAACTGCAGATTCAAGGCTACAGCTCCTAGGTTTTGTGTGTGCTGGTATAATGACAGGCCTGTGTAGTAATGAGCTTGGTCCACACTTCCCACACACTGTGGTATCTGCTGTTCTAGACTGTGGCGTTCCATCCTCTTTGATAGATACAGGTAAAGTAGCTAAATGAACCAGAATGGCCAGTGTAGTGTAGGGCAAGCCAGACACTTAGCAGTTCAATTCTTATTTCACCTGAGGCAGCTGAATATCCTCAAATTGGTAGGGGATTTAATTTTGGTTCCACATACTTTTAAAATAATAATTTGTGTACTTGCAGCATTTTGCTTTCTGTGAAAGTGGCAGGATGGGGCCACCCGGGTGGCTCAGTGGTCTCATTGCAGTGCTAGCTGTGCCACCAGAGATTCTGGGTTCGAGACCAGGCTCTGTCGCAGCCGGCCGTGCCCGAGAGGTCCATGGGGCGAAGCACGATTGTCTCAGCGTCGTCCGGGTTAGGGAGAGTTTGGCTGGCAGGGATATCCTTGTCTCAACGCGCAATAGTGACTCCTGTGGTGGGCCGGGTGCAGCGCACACTGACCAGGTCGCCGGGTGTACGGTGTTTCCTCCGACACATTGGTGCCGAAATAGGGGAAATAGGGATAGCATGAAATAGGGGAGAAAAAAGGGCTAAAGAAAATAATAATAAAAAGAAAGTGGCAGGATTAGTAATAGCAATGGAAGGGTTGAATTGAACGAAGGATGTCACTCACTAAAGCATGAGCTGACACACACACAAAAATGTTTGTGGAGGGGCTGACTAACCATGAGTAAGCAGTAAAAAAATTAAAATAAGATATATAGAAAGGAAGTTGCACACTCTATATGCTCCCAACAATTGAATGGACAAACCTAATCTACTTTAAATGAGATGATTGTGGACTACAGGAAAAGGAGGACTGAGCACGCCCCCATTCTCATCGACGGGGCTGTGGTGGAGCAGGTTGTCCACATCACCAACAAACTAACATGGTCCAGGCACACCAAGACACTCGTGAAGAGGGCACAACAAAACCTATTCCCCCTCAGGAGACTGAACAGATTTGGCATGGGTCCTCAGATCCTCAAAAGGTTCTACAGCTGCACCATCAAGAGCATCCTGATTGGATGCATCACTGCCTGGTATAGAAACTGCTCTGCCTCCGACCACAAGGCACTACAGATAATAGTGCGTACAGTCCAGTACATCACGGGGGCCAAGCTTCCCGCCATCCATGACCTCTATACCAGGCGGTGTCAGAAGAAGGCCCTAAACATTGTCAAAGACTCAAAAGACTCCAGGTACAAGAGGCTTCTAAATAGCTTCTACCCCCAAGCCATAAGACTCCTGAACATCTAATCAAATGGCTACCCAGACTATTTGGAATACCCCCCCCCCCCCTTTACGTTGCTGCTACACTTTCGTCACTTTAATAGTCACTTTAATAACTACCTACATGTACATATTACCTCAATTACCTCGACTAACCGGTGCCCCGCTCATTGACACTGTTCATAGCCTCGCTATTGTTATTTTACTGCTGCTCTTGAATCCTTTGTCAAATTTTGGGGGGTATTTTTCTTAAAACTTGATTTTTGGTTAAGGGCTTGTAAGTAAGCGTTTCACTGTAAGGTCTACCTACACCTGTTGTATTCAGCGCACGTGACGAATACAATTTGATTTGATCATTGCAATGTCAAAAGAAAACACCACATCAGTGGTAATGTAGTAAGAATTGGCAACTTTGTTCCGTTAATGCTGCATGTAATTGTGCTTGTCATCCTTGCCAAAATCATCTCAAATACCAAATGTGCACATGTTGACTGACAATGTATTAATGCGTTGTTATTGTTCTCTTCATAGAGTTGATCTAAATGTCACATTTGTAGAGGGGGGAGCATTACCCCATCAGGTAATGAGACACAGGCCACTCCGGATAGGGTGTCACACATCCATCCAATCTAATGGAGCGTGCTCTGTCTCCACCAACTCTCTGCTCCTCTGGACTGCTCAGGATCAGGCGTATATCAGGTGTCAGGATGGGATGCTGCAAGGTGGTCCTGCCTTTGTAGAATGATGACTTGAATGATAACTGGATGTGCACGTGTTTGTGCTTTATTATACAACGGGTGGGTCTAATCCTGAACGCTAATTGGTTAAAACCGCAGTCCAGACAGTGTTTTTTTAAGCAATAAGGCCCGAATGGGTGTGGTATATGGCCAATATACCACGGCTCAGGGCTGTACTTTAAGAACTAATCAATGCGGCGTGCATGGATACAGCCCTTAGCCATGGTATATTGGCCATATACCACAAACCCCCAAGGTGCCTTATTGGTATTATAAACTGTTTACCAACATAATTAGAGAAGTAAAAATAAATGTTTGTCATACCCGTGGTATACGGTCTGGTAAACCATAACTGTCAGCCAATCAGCATTAAGGGCTTGAACCATCAAGTTAATAATCCACAAATTACCACCGGCTAAATCTATGATATGCCTATTTACTCTGTTCCATCTGACTGCGCAATCCACTGTCTCATCAGCCCAGTCAGGCAATTTATAAACTTAATCTCCACTATAAAAAGTGTCTAGACATTATCTCACATTTCTTTTTGTTATGCAGGTGAGTGAGGACCCAAAAGCGGTTTAACAGAAACAGAGTCTTTTAATGTCAAAACACAGGGAAGACATAGATCCTCTTCAGATGTATCGATTGACAAAATAGACAACCCGCAGAGAGGGCGACAAATAAATCATAAAGTCCTCTGATCTTTACAGGAGAGTCCCCTTCTAGCAGCAGAGGAGAATAGCAGGGTTAGCGGCAACAGACTGCTGGTCTCTCCGGGTAGGCGCGGGTTGTAGAGGACAGAGGTACCTGATCACACGTAGCATCTGATGAAGAGGCAGATAACGACAGGACGGGACAAGGGTGAAGCAAACGAGAATCTGACAAAGACAGAAGCAGAAACAGAGAGAGAAATAGAGACCTAATCAGAGGGAAAAAGGGAACAGGTGGGAGAGGGTAAACGAGGTAGTTAGAGGAGATGAGGAACAGCTGGGGGAAGGAAAGGAAGAGAAGGTAACCTAATACGACCAGCAGGGGGAAACGAAGTGAAGAGAAAGAACAGGAACAAGACATAACATGACAATACATGACACTTTTAGACTAACATTTTCAACAGTTGAGATTTGTATAAACCTTGCTGTTTGTCTCTCCAACATTTGCAACATTGTTTCAATATTCAAATTCTTTCTCCAGCTGTCCCATAGTAATGAACGTGTCGGGTGTCGGGACGAGGCAGACAGGCTGGCAGCGTTTCTCAGCCAGCAGAAGTCATGAATCAGCTGGCATAATTTTAATGGATATATACAAGGAAATATCAATTGAAAAAAGGTCAAAAGAAACTAAATGCAGTCTTTCCAGCTTCAGTTTGAAGTGATTGTGTTAGCAGTGTTGTTGGCTAGCTCCGCTGAACAACAGTGTCCTGACGAGAGCACATTTTCAATGCCAGGTGAAATCGCGCCTCATTAGCTCGTTGCTTTGGATGTATCCAAATAAACGTCACTAGAAAACAGTTTAAACAAATGCAAATGCAGCTAGCGTTGTTATTCTGGCTGCATTTATTTTGACGTGACTGTAAGTTAGCCGTAGTTGGCTAGCTAACAAGCAAGGGATAAGAACGTTGCCAGCCAGTATGGCAATGGAACATTGAACGACTGGGTCGCATCCATGGATACAGAACAAAAAGACTGAATGACTGGGTTGCGTCTCTGGCAATCAAACCGATAGAATGAACGATCAGCCGGCATAGTTAGCAACCCTAGTTCTGAGTCGGGACGATATCTTGTGGAAGGATGAAATAGTATGAATAAATTCATAAAAATAACATATTCTTCCTTCAAGTCTCATTAATATTCCTTGAGCAAACTTTTTCTTGATTAAGAATATTGTAGCTCATTGTTGAGACAACAGTATTTCAGTTGTACATTTCATGTTCGTTACACATTCCGGTGACATTGCTGATCTGAACACACAGGATACATACACTACATGACCAAAAGTATGTGGACACCTGCTTGTCAAACATCTCATTCCAAAATCATGGGCATTAATATGGAGTTGTTCTCCCCTGTGCTGCTATAACAGCCTCCACTCTTCTGGGAAGGCATTCCACTAGATGTTGGAACATTGCTGCAGGGGCTTGCTTCCATTCAGCCACAAGAACATTGGTGAGGTCGGACACTGATGTTGGGCAATTAGGCCTAGCTCGCAAAGGTGTTCGACGGGCTTAAGGTCGGGGTTCTGTGTAGGCCAGTCAAGTTCTTCCACAGTGATCTCGACAAACCATTTCTGTATGGACCTCGCTTTGTGCACGGGGGCATTGTCATGCTGAAACAGGAAAGGGCCATCCCAAACTGTTGCCACAAAGTTTGAAGCGCATAATCGTTTAGAATGTAATTGCATGTTGTAGCTTAGAGATTTCCCTTCACTGGAACTAAGGGGCCTAAATCAAACCATGAAAAACAGCCCCAGACCATTATTCCTCCTCCACCAAACTTTACAGTTAGCACTATGCATTCGGGCAGGTAGCGTTCTCCTGGCATCCGCCAAACCCACTTCGTGGCTAAGCCGTTGTTGCTCTTAGACGTTTCCATTTCACAAAATTAGGGGCGGAAGGTACTTATTTTCCACCATAATTTGCAAATAAATTCATGAAAAATCCTACAATGTGATTTTCTGGATTTTTTTTCTCATTTTGTCTGTCATAGTTGAAGTGTACCTATGATGAAAATTATAGGCCTCTCATCTTTTTAAGTGGGAGAACTTGCACAATTGGTGGCTGACTAAATACTTTTTTGCTCCACTGTATACAGTTGAAGTCGGAAGTTTACATACACCCTAGCCAAATACATTTAAACTCAATTTTTCACAATTCCTGGCATTTAATCCTAGTAAAAATTCCCTGTTTTATGTCAGTTAGGGTCACCACTTTATTTTAAGAATGTGAAATATCAGAATAATAGTAGAGAGAATGATTTATTTCAGCTTTTATTTCTTTCATCACACTCCCAGTGGGTCAGAAGTTTACATACACTCAATTAGTATTTGGTAGCATTGCCTTGAAATGGTTTAACTTGGGTCAAATGTTTTGGGTAGCCTTCCACAAGCTTCCCACAATAAGTTTGGTGAATTTTGGCCCATTCCTCCTGACAGCTGGCGTAACTGAGTCAGGTTTGTAGGCCTCCTTGCTTGCACATTCTGCCCACAATTTTTCTATGGGATTGAGGTCAGGGCTTTGTGATGGCCACTCCAATACCTTGACTTTGGTGTCCTTTGCCACAACTTTGGAAGTATGTTTGGGGTCATTGTCCATTTGGAAGACCCATTTGCGACTAAGCTTTAACTTCCTGACTGATGTCTTGAGATGTTGCTTCAATTTATCCACATAATTTTCCTACCTCATGATGCCATCTATTTTGTGAAGTGCAGCAGTCCCTCCTGCAGCCAAGCACCCCCACAACATGATGCTGCAACCCCATGCTTCACGGTTGGAATGGTGTTCTTCGGCTTGCAACCCACCCCCTTTTTCCTCCAATCATAACGATGGTTATTATGGCCAAAAGCTTATATTTTTGTTTCATCAGACCAGAGGACATTTCTCCAAAAAGTACAATCGTTGTCCCTATGTGCAGTTGTAAACCATAGTCTGGCTTTTTTATGGAGGTTTTGGAGCTCAGCTCCTTGCTGAGCGGCCTTTGAGGTTATGTCGATATAGGACTTGTTTCACTGTGGATATAGATACTTTTGTACCTGTTTCCTCCAGCATCTTCACAAGATCCTTTGCTGTTGTTCTGGGATTGATCTGCACTTTTCACATCAAAGTACATTCATCTCTAGGAGACAGAACGTGTCTCCTTCCTGAGTAGTATGACGGCTGCGTGGTCCCATGGTGTTTATACTTGCGTACTATTGTTTGTATAAACGAACGTAATAAAAAATGTATGTTTTTTTCTTGCCTGAATAGCCTCATTTTACTGACAAAATAAAATTAAACCATCTAGTGTACAGCGAAATAACAACACAATGTCAAATACAGGTAGCCTAGTCAAATAATTGCCATCCAATCACATTAGCCATTACTCGCTCACAGGAATTCCACTAACGGTCCGTATGTAGCCAAACGTAGCTGCTGCTCATGTTGGTATCTGTAGTGATGGGACAAAAGCAATGACAGGGAAACATAATTGCGTGGTAACACGCGTGCAATCATTTGTTCCCGACGCCACTTAGGCACACTGCAGCATCCACCAATAGGCTCTTGCTGTCAAGAAAATGCCTGACAGCTTGAAAGACGTTTTGGACACAACAGTGTAAATGGTTAACTTTGTTAAAGCAAGGCCCCTGAACGCTTGTGTATTTTCTGCACTATGCAATGATATGGGCAGCGATCATGTAACGCTTTTACAACATACAGAAGTGCGCTGGTTATCAAGAGACAAAGTATTGACGTGTTTTTTAAAATTGAGAGACAAGCTTAAAGTTTTCTTTATTGACCATAATTTTCACTTGTCTGAACGCTTGCATGATGACGAGTTTCTCACACGACTGGCCTATCTGGGTGATGTTTTTTCTCACCTGAATAACCTGAATCTAGGATTACAGGGACTCTCTGCAACTATATTCAATGTGCGGGACAAAATTGAGTTGGAGTTCTTCTCTGTCTGCATTAACAAGGACAACACACAGGTCTTTCCATCATTGTATGATTTTTTTGTGTGCAAATGACCTCAAACTTTACGGAAATTGTCAAATGTGATATAGCGAAGCACCTGAGTGAGTTGGATGCACAATTACACAGTTACTTTCCCGAAACGGATGACACAAACAACTGGATTTATTATCCCTTTCATGCCCTGCCTCCAGTCCACTTACCGATATCTGAACAAGAGACCCTAATCGAAATTGCAACAAGTGGTTCTGTGAAAATGTAATTTAATCAGAAGCCACTGCCAGATTCCTGGATAGGGCTGCGCTCAGAGTATCCTGCCTTGGCAAATCGGCTGTTAAGACACTGAAGCCCTTTGCAGCCATGTACCTATGTGAGAGTGGATTCTCTGCCCTCACTAGGATGAAAACTAAATACAGGCACAGACTATGTGAAGAAAATGATTTAATACTGAGACTCTCTCCAATACAACCCAACATTGCAGAGGTATGTGCATCCTTTCAAGCATACACTTCTCATTAACCTGTGGTGAGTTATTCACAATTCTCGATGAACAAATAAAGTTTTATATGTAAGATGGTTACATGAAGAGCAAAATTATTGATTATTATTATATTATTATTTGTGCCCTGTTCCTATAAGAGCTCTTTGTCACTTCCCACGAGTCGGGTTGTGACAAAAACTCACACTCATTCTTATGTTTAATACATTTATAGTGTAGTGTGTGTGTGTGGCAGGCTTACAATGATGGCAAAAAAAACTACATTTGAGAGTGCTCTGACTGGTGCTAGAGGGGGTACGCATCTGGAGGTTGCGTGTTTGAAGGGGTACAGGACTATAAAAAGTTTGGGAACCACTGCGTTAGATGACTGTGTTCTTCATTTCCCCGATCACATCACTTTTCATTATGAAGTTTACCGGTAGTCCCCAGTCACGTGGTGATTGTTTACCAGCACAACAACGAGAGTCCGGAGCCTTGTGAGTCACTCACTGATCCAAGATCAAGCTTTGCTTGGTAACAGCAGAGAATCCTCTCCTGGATCAAGATATTTGTTTTGTGTGTGCAACAAACTGTGAGTAGCATTTTTTCGTTACTTGTTATGAGCTGGGATGTTTGTCCTGCAAATACTTAAAACGTTTCCAATGCATTTAGTTAGCATTCTCTATTGGATTTTACATGTACTTGTTAGCATTGCTAAACTTTGAGTTACAAAGGCTCAGTGGGGTTTGTTCAGTGCCGGTATGGCACAAGGTCGGTATGAAGGTATGACAATCTGGAGACCGACAGTGGTGGAAAAAGTACCCAGTTATCGTACTTGAGTAAAAGTGAAGATACTTTAATAGAAAATAACTTAAGTAAAAGTGAAAGTCACTGATTAAAATACTACTTCAGTAAAAGTTTTAAAAAGTATTTGGTTATAATATACTTCACCCTTGTGTAGTCTTAACATTCTGCATACTCCCCTTGTCCTAAGGGTCAAAAATGAACCGCCTTCACTAAACCACTAAACCCCTAAACCACTAAACCCCTAAACCCCTAAAAGCAGCTTAATTGAATTTTAAACCCCAAATATATTTTGCATGAATAAACAACCTGTCACTTTTCTCAATGCAGAATGACTGCATTTCAATCACTGGACACTACACATTTTTTATTACAACACAAAAGTAGAGGCGTATTATTATTATTGCTAAAGGTACTGCATAGGTGTAAACATATTTTTTTTTGCAAGAGATAGCTCTTGTATAGCCTAAGAAAGTAGCAGAAATGTGCAGAAAGTAGTTTTGAATGCATTGTTATTGGCAACATAGTGATATATTCGTATATACTGTACAATGAGGAATTCAACTACAAAATAGTCGTCTTCCCCCATTTTTTGAACCATTGCCACCCCCCACAAGGTGTAATAACAACAACAATAAATAAGAATAAGATAAGATAATAGATACAAATCAAAAACGTGAAGAAAATAAATCAATCAACTCTAACTAGTACATGTAGGTCAGTATGCAAGTGTGTGTGCATGGACTTTGCAGATATATTTCTCACATGTGCAGCACATAGTATTTGTTTTACAGTCCTTCTTTGGGGGGCAGAATTGGCATCTCCAACTCTTGCCTGCCCCAGCTAAAGTCTCAGGTGGATCAGGACAAGATTCAGCCCCCTGAACAGCTTTCACAAGTGCTGCAGAGGCTGCTGTGCGTGGGAGGCGCTCCCTTCTTTCAATGTGTGGGTTTACAAGTGCCTTTCCCAGCTGCTCCAGGAACAGCCTCCTCTTGTTCCGCTTATCAGGCATCCAGGTAGGGTTGATCTTGTTCCATATCACAAAGGCATTGTGATATGGGCCAGCGGGCAGTTATCCTCCTGCAGCTGTAAGTTCCAATCACCTTGTCCAGGTTGTCCACACCTCCTTTGTTGTGGTTGTAGTCCAAGATGATGGCTGGCTTCCTGTCCTCGCGTTCACTGATCTCAGCCATTTTGTGCAGTGTGCTCAGGAGGACCACATTCTTGTTCCTCTTTGGGAGGTAAGAAACTAGAGTGCTGGTGGGGGTGAAGGCAAACTTTGATGAGAAGGCCTCTCTCCCCCTTGTTGCGAGGAGTGCAGGGGGGAGCTCAGGCTTGTTCTTTCTAACTGTGCCAACCATGGTGATCTTCCTCTTCAGGGGCTGCTGGCTGAGTTCAATCAGTAGCACACATAATCTCAATTTCTCATTGTGTATGTGTGTGTGTGTGTCTTTGTGGTTTTTGTGGTGTGTAAATTATTTTATAACTGCTGGGTCAAAAATGACCCTAAGGTGATGTTTCACTCTTTCTAATGTTGGGGTCACTCTAGGAAAAGCCATCAAAGTTCAAGTAGAAAAAAATATCATTTAGGTAGTTTTCTCTGCTGTTAAACACAGTGGCGGGTCATTTTTTACAGCACAAGGGTTAAATATCACATTTCTTGTATTACAGTTTTTCCCAACTGTTAAGACAAGTTTTCTGAAACTTCATCTCAGGTACTCAAAACTCTAAACACAAAACAGTTAGCCAATTTCTCCAACCCCCGCAGACATCTTGCAAATTGAAACACAGCAATCATAATCATGTCCTCCCTGCTCAGAATGAAACTGCATACAAATGAGACACACACACACATGAATCTAACTTAGCGACAACCGAGATCACACTAATGTGACATATTCAAAACACCACTTAATATCAGAACCTATTTCAGTGAAAAGACTAAGATGTTGTTGTTATATTGTATATTGTTTGTGTGTACTCAAATAAGAAAAAAATGAAAAAATACAGTAAATATATTTTGCATATGCAAAGGAAGAAAAATAGGCCTATTCTGTACTGCTTATTAGATCAATTGTACGGAATAGATCAACTGTAGAAATATAGTAAAATCAGAAGTCAAGAAACCACTGCGAAAACCAAATCAGTCATATCTGTTGTTTTAGTCCAGCCCCAGTTTTTCATTAACATCACAGGCGATATATTCTCCATGACCAGACAGCGGGGGAAATATCTTCTGGCATGACGCATCCACCCCAGACTGGACTCTGCTGGAAAGTCACCACGGGCCATACGTTTGTGGGGTTTGTGATCATACTCCTTGCACTGCCATGCTGAAAACAACTCCTCAATGGGGTTGAGAAATAGGCAATATTTTTATTTTATTTTATATTTTTTTAACTAGGCAAGTCAGTTAAGAACTAATCCTTATACAGAATGACGGCCTAATATTGTGGGAGATGGTTATGGAGCCAGTTGCGGACCTGAGAAGCCCGATGGGAACTCACATTGTTCGAAATTAGAACATACATTTGCTGCTCTGGATCACCTGGCACTCTCTGCTCTGGCTGAAAAATGTTGTCATGTAAAGGTGTTCAGAAAACTAAGGAGATGGGCAGTGTTGTATGGTCCAAGGGTGGCATGGCAGTGGAGGACCCCATTGTGGCTCATAGCCTCGCATATTGTGGCATTTCCCCCTTCGCTGGCCAGGCACCTCAATGACGGTCCTTTTACAACACGGAGCCCTGCTGGTCCATCACGACTGGTCTGCCGACGTAACAGCACGAGGGGGCTCCAACAGACCTCTTTTCCGTCACGATGTCCCTCTAAGTCATTCTGCTAGCTTGCTAGCCCCGGCCCGCTAGCTGTCTGAATCGCCGTGTCTCCAGCCCGCCGAGCTACTCACTGGAACCCTATGATCCCTCGGCTACGCATGCCTCTCCTTAATGACAATATGCCTCGTCCATTTTGCTTAGCGTTTATTGCCTTATTTCACTAACCCTTTCGTTCCACCTCCCACACATGTGGTGACCTCGCCTAGTTTAAATTATGTTTCTAGAGACAATATCTCTCTCATCATCACTCAATGCATAGGTTTAACTCCACTGTACTCACATCCTACCATACCTTTGTCTGTACATTATGTCTTGAATCTACTCTATCGTCAATCGCCACATTATTATTGGCAGACTCAACAGCCTTGGTTTCTCAAATGACTGCCTTGCCTGGTTCACTAACTACTTCTCAGAAAGAATTCAGTGAGTACAATTGGAGGTCCCGTTGTCCTGACCTCTGGCAGTCTCTATGGGGGTGCCACAGGGTTCAATTCTCGGGCCGACTCTTTTCTCTGTATACATCAATGATGTCGCTCTTGCTGCTGGTGATTCACTGATCCACCTCTACGCAGACGACACCATTCTGTATACTTCTGGCCCTTCTTTGGGCACTGTGCTAACTAACCTCCAGACGAGCTTCAATGCCATACAACTCTCCTTCCGTGGCCTCCAACTGCTCTTAAATGCAAGTAAAACTAAATGCATGCTCTTCAACCGATTGCTGCCCACACCTGCCCGCCCGTCCAGCATCACTACTCTGGACGGTTCTGACTAGAATATGTGGACAACTACAAATACCTAGAAGTCTGGTTAGACTGTAAACTCTCCATCCATACTCACATTAAGCATCTCCAATCCAAAATGTAATATAGAATTGGCTTCCTATTTCCCAACAAAGCATCCTTCACTCATGCTGCCAAACATACCCTAGCTCAGATTGGGCTGCACTCTCTGCCCAGCCTTTATTTAGGTGATTGTTAGTTCTCAAAGATTAGGGTTTAGGTGGTGAATATTGAAGAATTATGGAGAAAAAAACATTTGTAGAAGGATATTAACAGTCATTTTTGGTGACTTTTCAAATGACCTTCTACTCCAAAATTAGTGAAAATAAAATGATGTTGACACCATCTAAAACAGAGAGCACTTACTCTTTTACCAGAGCCGATGCATGGCCCATATTATCAGGCAGGTGTGCTATTAGCAATAAGCATTACCATCTTTAGCCCAACTGATGTAACATAACATTGTGTACAGTGCATTGATGGATGTATAAAATGAATGCATGTGACAAAATGAAAATAGGAACATTTATTAAGCTGTATTGACACAAAGCGTACAAAAGCAGACAATTTATAGCTTGAAACTCTATGTCAACAGTCATATCTTTGTCTGTCCCTGTCTCTGTTTCTCTATCCCTGTCTGGGGTGGCAGGTAGCCTAGTGGTTAGAGCGTTGGGCCAGTAACTGAAAGGTTGCTGGATAGAATCCCCGAGCTGACAAGGTACAAATCTGTTGTTCTGAGCAAGGCAGTTAACCCACTGTTCTCCAAGTGCCGCGGATGTTGATTAAGGCAGCCCCCCGCACCTCTCTGATTCAGAGGGGTTGGGTTAAATGCAAAAGCCACATTTCAGTTGTACAAATTACTAGGTATCCTCCTTTCTCTGTCCTTGTCTCTAATTCTCTGTCCCTGCCTCAGTTGTTGTTGTCATTGACTTGAATAGCAGATGTCACACCTCACTCTTTTGTTGGCCACCTCCTCCTGCGATGGCCCATTCAACATACAGTTGAAGTCGGATGTTTACATACACTTTAGCCAAAAACATTTCAACTCAATTTTTCACAATTCCTGACATTTAATCCTAGTAAAAAGTCCCTGTCTTAGGTCAGTTAGGATCACCAATTTATTTTAAGAATGTGAAATGTCAGAATAATAGTAGAGAGTGATTTATTTCAGCTTTTATTTCTTTCATCACATTCCCAGTGGGTCAGGAGTTTACATACGTTCAATTAGTATTTGGTAGCATTGCCTTTAAATTGTTAAACTTGGGTCAAATGTTTCGGGTAGCCTTCCACAAGCTTCCCACAATAAATTGGGTGAATTTTGGCCCATTCCTCCTGACAGAGCTGGTGTAACTGAGTCAGGTTTGTAAGGTCTCCTTGCTCGAACACGCTTTTTTCAGTTCTGCCCACAATTTAACTATGAGATTGAGGTCAGGGCTTTGTGATGGCCACTCCAATACCTTGACTTTGTTGTCCTTAAGCCATTTTGCCACAACTTTATGAAGTATGCTTGGGGTCATTGTCCATTTGGAAGACCCATTTGTGATCAAGCTTTAACTTCCTGACTGATGTCTTGAGATGTTGCTTCAATATATCCACATGATATAATATATATTAAGCTCATGGGACCAACACTTTACATGTTGCTTTAAAAACAAATGTTCAGTGTTATTAGAGGAGAAGATGGCTCATTAATTATACAGACAAAAACAATGTGTGTTTTGAAAAAAAGGAGACTTCATGAATCATTACTACAATATGGAAAAAAATATTCAATCAAACTAGTATAATTGAAACTGAAAAGTGTGATGACATTATCTTTCATTAATGGCACTTGATGTTGTATACACATTCCCAATACAAATATTTAATACTATCTGATTTTTCCAAATGCACATATATGGTTATTCGTTACAAGGGTTCACAATTATTATCAAATGGACAAATTATGAAAGACCGTCCGAAATACATGCGAGGGAAAACAATGCCAACAATTGAATAATGCAGAGTCCATAAGTGACATATGCTCATATTATTGAACAGGAAGGGGGTCTCCCCTTCTGCAGTCCGTTTAGGTACACACACACATACTTCACATACACCACCCACAACATTCATGCTGTCCCGAATGCCACTCTGGGCTGGTGTGGGTGGAACAGGCTTTGGTTTGTTAACCGTCTGTGTGAGATCGCATGTCCCCTTCTCATTGGAGAGAGAGAGAGAGAGAGCCCCATGGTGGCCGGAGATGGCACAGCATGGGACGGGATCGCTGCATCCCCCCCTCCACTACCTCCCCCACCATCCTCCCAGCCTTTAATGTGTCTCTCATCACTCTGTTGACATGCCAGCACTTTCGCCATGTCCATGGTAATGGCTCATTCATGTTTACCTCCTTGTGAAGACATTCCCTGATCTATCCTTTCCCTTTCTCTTTCAAGACTGTCAAGGGAGATTATATAACTTTATGACACATCTCTTGCCTTTGGTTTTGGTATCTTTACAGTAAATCTGTGTGGCATGCATGGCATTTTCAGTGGGATCATCATAGTGTTCAGATGATCAAAGAAATAATGTTGAAATTGCAATCAGTTTAATTACTGTATGTGTGCGCCTAAGCGTGCGCCTAAATGTTGAAAGTGGATTGGCTCACAAAGTAAATTATCCCACTAAGGATGTATACTGAGCTAAAATATAAATGCAACATGTAAAGTGTTGGTCCCATTTTTCATGAGCTGAAATAAAAAATACCCGGAAATATTCCATACACACAAAATGCTTATTTCTCTCTGGTGCTGAGGAGTATTTCTGTCTGCAATAAAACCCTTCTTTGGGGAAAAATATTCATTCTGATTGGCTGGGCCTGGCTCCCCAGTGGGTGGACCTGGCTCCCAAGTGGGTGGGCCTATGCCTTCACAGGCCACCCATGGCTGTGCCCTTGCCCAATCTTGAAATCCATAGATTAGAGCCTAATGAATTTATTTAAATTGACTGATTTCCTTCTATGAACCGTAACTTTGTAAAATATTTGAAATTGTTGCATGTTGCGTTTATGTTTTTGTTCAGTATATATGTGTCAATGCGAGAAAAGGACGTCATATAAATGACAACACAGGCTACAACTCTGTTAAAGCACAATAGGCCTACAATACATATTTTATTTGATCAAAACTCGCCATAAATGGTTTGGATTATTAAGGTAGATGAGTGGAGCCCGAAACAAATTCAATATTTCTTTAAATTGGATTAAGAAAAGTATTGTTATTGCCAGATCACCCTGTTTTATATCTACATCAAACAACAATTCGTACTAAAAGTAGCGTTACAGTGAAAATTATCACTTTATGCAGCTATCTATTACTTTTGACTGCTCGATATTATCAGCATCAACTAGTATGGTATGTCTCCATAATCCTTTGCGTCTCGCAATAGTTGCCAGTCATTCTGCCGACGAGACGAATGTGAGTGTTGAATGGAGTCAAATAAGAATTCTACGTGGTTTATTTTGACCTGGCTTATGATAGGTAAGTTTTTATATTCATTTTTTAAAACTTGCACATTATATTCCAGACAGTATGAAAGAGACAACAGCCAAGAGACGCGAGAAACCCAAGGACTCCAAGGCTGAGAAACAGAAGGATGCGGGCCCCGAGCCGCAGGATGTGGAGATGCCGGAGGAGGACTCTGCCACTGCAGAAAAGAAACCCAAGGAACTTGATACCCTCACACTTGAAGGTAGCTAGCTAGGTGGTTACCTGCGGTTTAACACAAACACTGGAAAGGATACATTCAAACTCAATGTCAGATACGGAATGTTGCAACTGCTTCGGGTTTTTGCTACCTAGCTAACGTCACTGTACCGAATGTTAGTTAGCAAGCTGCTGTTAGTCTATGTAGCTAGCTAGCTAATTTGCCTGTTTTAATTGGCAATACTTTGAAGTGTAACTATCGTTAGAGAATGTAGTTTGCTGACCTAGTTCGCCTGTTACTATATGTTTTGACTAACTGCGTTTGACGTTGGTCTGACTTTAAATTCACTCGCTATATTAGTAACAAGCTAGGTAGCTAACGTTAGCTAGCTAGCTATCTGGGTGCCTAACAACGAAATCCCCTAGTCATAGCTAGCTAGCCAGCTAGCTAGTTAATCAGTTTACTAGCAATGTTAACTTCAATGTGTGTCAGTTGGAAATCACTTTACTACCGTAACCTGTCAAAGCAGAACTTTTATAGTTTTGTGTATCCAATTGTAGCTACCTAGCTTGACAGGTCATTGTATTTACAAATCTTTTCAGTTTTGAATTGAGTGAAAGAACTGACATTAGCTGTCAGATTGTTTTGTTTTTTAATCATTCTTCCATAAGTCTCTCCTTATGACCTTACTCCTCCAACTCCCGTTGCAGACATCAAGGAGCATGTGAAGCAGATAGAGAAGGCTGTGTCGGGCAAGGAGCCTCGCTTTGTGCTGAGGGCCCTGCGCGCCCTACCCTCCACCAGCCGCCGCCTCAACCCCAACGTGCTGCACAAGGCTGTGTCTGGCTTCTACACCTCCAATGCCGCTGGCAAAGAGTTCCTACTCAGCTTCCTAGAGGAGGTATGATGAGTGCAGATAGAAAAGACTGGTACTACTATTACTACTTCTATTGCTGAGAAACCTTGACTATGAACTATTACTCATTGCCTTTATCTCTGTCTCCTTTTGCCCACTTGACTCCTTTGGTCCCTTTCTGTCCGCTTCTGTCTTTCCTTTTCCCTCCTCTACCCACACCCTCTCCCCTCCATCTCTTGCATCCATCCAGCCCATGGACACTGAGGGAGATGTCCAGTTCAGGCCCCGTACAGGGAAGGCAGCTGCCACCCCCCTGATCCCTGAGGCGGAGGCCTACCTGCAGCTGCTCCTGCTGGTTTATCTCACCAACAACAAACGCTACACAGAGGTGGGCTGACCGGAGTTCACACACTCTCTCTGTCTATTGTATGCCTCTGTCTCTCGCTCTCATGCATGCACAGTACATATTTATGTTGGATTGAGCTCTGAATTCTCTTTGGTATATACAATGCTCACCACACAGTAGTCCTTAGAAAGAAATGTCTGGATTAATTCCCGACTGCCTGTCTTGGTTGTTAGCTTCTCACTTTTCTCTCTGTAGGCCCAGAAAGTGTCAGATGAGCTCTTGCAGAAGATCGGACCTCAGAACCGGCGTGCTCTGGACCTGGTGGCCGCTAAGTGTTACTACTACCACTCCCGTGTCTACGAGTTCCTCAACCAGCTGGACACTGTGCGTAGGTAAGCCCACCAACACTTTCACTGACTGTTTTTGTTTTTTCTGACTTAAACACATAGTGGGGAAAGATGGAGGTTGTCTCAGAAGGCAGTCGGCCAGTTTGAACCTATGCAGGTTAAAATGTAATGCCTTCGATCGATTTTAAACTAAAAACCCTTCTCTCTCAGTTTCCTGCACACGCGCCTGAGGACGGCCACCTTGCGGCACGACGCCGACGGCCAGGCCACGCTGCTCAACCTGCTGCTGAGGAACTACCTGCAGTACAACCTGTACGACCAGGCTGAGAAGCTGGTGTCCAAGTCAGTCTTCCCTGAGCTGGCCAACAACAACGAGTGGGCCCGCTACCTCTACTACACAGGTGAGAGGGACTGGGAAGGAGAGGGACTGGGAAGGAGAGGGACTGGGAAGGAGAGGGACTGGGAAGGAGAGGGACTGGGAAGGAGAGGGACTGGGAAGGAGAGGGACTGGGAAGGAGAGGGACTGGGAAGGAGAGGGACTGGGAAGGAGCCCTAAGCATACCAATTTCTGTTGACATAAGGCGTCACCCGTGATAAAACTGTATACATTTTAGTAAGACATTAGAAGTTTAGTTTAATCACTTTCAATTGAATTATGTTTATCGGGCCTCTACAGGTTTTCAAGTGACCATTAGAAACTGCCTCAGAATATGAATGAATTTGTAGTTGTGGCTTAGTTTGCTGCTTTTCCACTCTGATCATTCTCTCCTTCAACCCTCCAGGTCGTATCAAGGCCATCCAGCTGGAGTACACAGAGGCCAGGAGGACCCTGACCAACGCCCTGAGGAAGGCCCCCCAACACACAGCTGTGGGCTTCAAACAGACAGTTAGTACACCCAGCATGCAGTTTTGTGTGCAATTATTACATTTTGCGCACACTTTTACGTTAGTCTTTTAGCACTCTTATCCAGAGCGACTTACAGGAGCAATTAGGGTTAAGAACCTTGCTCAGGGGCACATCGAGAGATTTTTCACCTAGTCGTCACAGGGATTTGAACCAGAGAACTTTTGGTTACTGGCCCAATGCTCTTAACCACTAGGCTACCTTATTAAAAAGGAGAAACTATTGTTAAGGTTTTAAAGTTGTCACTCAAATTTCCCATAGTGTGTTGCCTGACAATATATTGTCAATCAATCAAACTTTATTTGTACAGCCCATTTCTTACAAGGGATGATGCATGTCATATTTCTTTTAATAATATTTAGTTTTAAATGTATTTTTTTTTCTTTCTCCTCGTCATACACGAACAACAACTGAGACGCACACAAT
The DNA here is from genome assembly GCF_034236695.1 of Oncorhynchus nerka. Lineage (NCBI taxonomy): Eukaryota > Metazoa > Chordata > Actinopteri > Salmoniformes > Salmonidae > Oncorhynchus > Oncorhynchus nerka. Next base: position 20,197,645 of record NC_088416.1, read on the forward strand.
GACTACATCTCATCTGCCAAGACCCACATGCTAATGCTATTTCAATAATTCAGGGGATGCATTTTTAAGTGCTTAACAAATAATATAGCCCACTGTATGCCACAAAATTCAGGTTGTTCACATCTTCTCTCTATCCCTATCAGGTTCACAAGTTGCTGATTGTGGTGGAGTTGTTGCTTGGGGAGATACCAGACAGGCTGCAGTTCCGCCAGGCTCCTCTGAAGAGATCACTAGCGCCCTACTTCCTGCTCACCCAGGGTAAATTGCCGGCAAGCTGGGTCATGATGATTAGTCTTAAGCGCGAGTAAGATGTGAACCCTGGTCTCTGTTCCTACACAGCTGTCAGGACGGGTAACCTGGCCAAGTTCAACCAGGCCCTGGATCAGTTTGGAGAGAAGTTCCAGGCAGACGGCACCTATACCTTGATCATCCGCCTGCGACACAATGTCATCAAGACAGGTCAGTGACCAGGGCTTTCACTTCGGGCTCTTCTTCCACATTCTCAGATGGCTTCCTCTTCTTTTCAACAGTTTTTGGTCATGGCTCTTCATTTTTAATATGTGAATGACTTGTTGATATTTAACACCATCTCTCCCTGTAGGTGTGCGTATGATCAGCCTGTCATACTCGCGTATATCCCTGGCAGATATCGCTCAGAAGCTCCAGCTGGACAGTCCAGAGGATGCTGAGTTCATAGTGGCCAAGGTAACATGATATAATACAGCCATAATCAGTTGGTGGACCGCGATCTGTGCCCAGATTGGGGTCAATATGGTCTAGGGGGGCCTGGATCAGAAAACCAGTCGGTATCTGGTGTGACCACCATTTGCCTCGTGCAGCATGTCAGATCTCCTTCACATAGGGTTGATCAGGCTGTTGATTGTGGAATGTTTTCCCACTCCTCTTCAATGGCTGTGTGAAGTTGCTGGATCTTGACGGGAACAGGAACACGCTGTCATACATGTCGATCTACAGCATCCCAAACATGCTCAATGGGTGACATGTCTGAGTATGAAGCCCGAGGAAGAACTGGGACATTTTCATCTTCCAGGAATTGTGTACAGATTCTTGCGACATGGCATTGTCATGATGTAACATGAGGTGATGGTGGCGCATGAATGGCATAACAATGGGCCTCAGGATCTCGTCACGGTATCTCTGCATTCAAATTGCCATCGATAAAATCCAATTGTGTTCGTTGTCCATAGCTTATGCCTGCCCACACCCCTCCGCCCCATGGGGCACTCTGTTCACAACGCTGACATCAGCAAAGCGCTCGCCCACATGACTCCATACACGCCATCTACCCGTTAGTTCAAACCTGGATTCATCCATCAAGACCACACTTCTCCAGCGTGCCAGTGGCCATGGAAGATGAGCAATTATCCACTGAAGTCTGTTAGGATGCTTATCTGCAGGCAGGTCAAGACCCTGGTGAGGATGACGTGCATGCAGATGAGCTTCCCTGAGACTGTTTGTGTAGAGATTCTTTGGTTGTGCAAACCCACAGTTTCATCAGCTGTCCGGGTGGCTGGTCTCGGACGATGTGAGTAGGTGAAGAAGCCGAATGTGTGGAGGTCCCTGGACTGGCATGGTTACATGTGGTCTGCAGTTGTGCGGCCGGTTGGACGTACTGCCAAATTGTCTAAAATGTCAGAGGTGGCTTATGGTAGAGAAATTAACATTACAGCTCTGGTGGAAATTCCTGTAGTCAGCATGCCAATTGTACACTCCCTTAACTTGACACATGTGGCTTTGTGCACCTGTGCAATGATCATGCTGTTTAATCAGCTTCTTGATAATGCCACACCTGCCATGTGGCTGGAGAAATGCTCAATAACAGGGATGTAAATAAATTTGTGTGAAATAAGCTTTTTGTGCTTATGAAACATGGGACCTTTTCATTTTTGTTCAGTATGTGTATGTATATATTGTACCTTAAGCTCATGATTTATCCCCACCGCCTGCTCTACATCAGCTCATACAAGGATTTCCTAAAGAGCATTAATAGGGAAGCACATCACTTGTGTGTGATAAATATGGAATGCAGTCAACTGTCCTAAGCCTTGTGTGTGATAAATATGGAATGCAGTCAACTGTCCTAAGCCACCGGTGGCAAGGGTAAACTACCTCGGTCTCTTACTGATTTTCTTTCTCCCAACCTCATCCCTCTCTTCCAGGCTATCCGTGATGGAGTGATCGAAGCCAGCATCAACCATGAGAAGGGCTATGTTCAGTCTAAAGAGACCATGGACATCTACGGTACCAGGGAGCCCCAGCTGGCCTTCCACCAGAGGATCTCCTTCTGCCTGGACATACACAACATGTCTGTCAAGGCCATGAGGTTTCCACCCAAGGCTTACAACAAGGACCTAGAATCAGCAGAGGTGTGTACCAACTGTTTACTACTCCTTTTATTAGCCCCTGAAATTGACTGTCGTGAGGGTTCTTTTGTAGGAGATAAAATGAAATTGTTCTTTATATCTGTGCTGCTTAACTACCGGTATGCTATATTTTACTGTTATGACCACAAGGGGGCAGTGTTAACTAGCTTTGTAATGTTATATTTGGGACTAGAATTTCAGACTAAATGCTAACTGTCATTCTAAAATGTTAGTTATTTGCAAACTTAATAATTTTAAAGATGCACTATGCATAAATCACTCCACCATTTTCTGGTTGCTAAGTCTAATAGTTTGCCTAATTTCAGTTTGTGAGATTCATTGTACCATCAAACCACTGAAATATCTTTTCCATAACCCAAAATATTATATTTTCAGCTGTTTGAAGCTGGTGTACAAAACCAAATTTAAAAGACGCAAAAACAAAACTTAAGAATGGGAGGCATAGAAATAGAGCACATAGAACAGATATACTGCTTAGACTTGCTTTCAATGAGAATGACAGATCTATAACACATTTCTGTGGGAATTTGGTCAGGTCTCCCAAAAAGTTACATACTGCAGCTTTAGTGTGTGTTTGCATTTCAGGAGCGCAGAGAGCGGGAGCAGCAGGACCTGGAGTTCGCCAAGGAGATGGCGGAAGATGACGATGACAGTTTCCCATGATCCTCTGAGAGGAACGAGTACAAGGATGCCTTATTGTTTTTTCCCTTTCTCTCCCCCCTCTATTCTTCCTCCTCTCTCTTGTAATAGTTGTTTTGTTTATTTCTCTGCAGGCACAAGGCCATTTATAACATATGTATGTTAGCATTGTAACATACAATAAGAACACCTCTTCAACCCTACCACTGGTCCTCGTTGTCCCTGCTTTTAGACTTTGCGTGTCACTGTCAACATGCTGGGAGAGACATTTTGTGTATTATGTATTGAGTTTTAGGCCAGCACGCAAAACCAGTCTTTGTCAATTTAATCTAATTTGGGGAACACTCATTTGTACAGTGAATGTCTAGCAAACTAAGAGCCTTCTGGCACAGAGCAGCTTGTAAGTTTTTCTGTTAGGAATTTGTTGGCTCCTTGGTTGTTATTTTTGCTGCGCAATTCAATATCTTGACAGCAGCCCTTTCTAAAATGCAGATATGGAAACTCATATTTCAAAATACCTTGAGGAAATGAATGAATTTGTTGTCCCTCTTTAGAACTGTGCCGTTGAGCTCAACTAGTTAGATTTGTCTCTGCCTCCTTATTCACGGCTCCTGTTCCTTCCTCTGATTTCTTCATTTAGCTCCCTCTTCCTCCTGCCTCATAGGGTGCATCCCAATTATCTCTTTTGTTCCATTAGCTTCATGTATTTTAAAAGAAGTGACTGGTATAATAGTGCATTCGGAAAGTATTCAGACCCCATGACTTTTCTCACATATTGATACGGTAGCATCATATTTTTCCCCTCAATCTACACACAATTCCCCAATATAATGACAAGCAAAAACAGGTGTTTTGAAAATTTGGCCAAATAACTGAAATACCACATTTACATAAGTATTCAGACCCTTTACTCAGTACTTTGTTGAAGTGCCTTTGGCAGTGCTTACAACCTAGAGTCTTCTTGGCACAGCTATATTTGGGGAGTTTCTCACATTCTCTGGATATCCTCTCAATCTGTCAGGTTGGATGAGGAGTGTTGGCTGCACAGCTATTTTCAGGTCTCTCCAGAGATGTTTGATCGTGGTCAGGTCCGGGCTTTGGTTGGGCCACTCAAGGACATTGAGACTTCTCCCGTGTGCTTAGGGTTTTTGTCCTGTTGGAAGGTGAACCATCGCCCCAGTCTGAGGTCCTGAGCGCTCTGGAGCAGGTTTTCAAGGATCTCTCTGTACTTTGCTCTGTTCATCTTTCCCTCGATCCTGACTAGTCTTCCATCCCTGCCTCTGAAAAACATCCCCACAACATGATGCTGCCACCAACATGCTTCACTTTAGGGATTGTCCCAGGTTTCCTCCAGACATATTGCTTGGCATTCAGGCCAAAGAGTTTAATATTGGTTTCATCTGACCAGAGAATCTTGTTTCTCATGGTCAGTCCTTTAGGTAAAAGGCTGTCATGTGCCTTTTACTGAGGAGTGGTGTCTGTCTGGCCACTCTACAATGAAGGCCTGATTGGTGGAGTGCTGCAGAGATTATCCTTCTGGAAGGTTCTCCCATCTCCACAGAGGAATTCTGAAGCTCTGTCAGAGTGACCATCGGGTTCTTGGTCACCTCCCTGACCAAGGCCCTTCTCCCCCAATTGCTCAGTTTGGCCGGGCGGCCAGCAAGAGTTTTGGTGGTTCCAAACTTCTTCCATTAAAGAATGGAGACCACTGTGTTCTTGGGAACCTTCAATGCTGCAGACTTTTTTTCTGTACCCAGACCTGTGCCTTGACGCAATCCTGTCTCTGAGCTCTACGGACAATTCCTTCCACCTCATGACTTGGTTTTTGCTCTCACATGCATTGTCATGTGGGACCTTTCCAAATCATGTCCAATCAATTGAATTTACCACATGTGGACTCCAATCGAGTTGTAGAAATGTCAAGATGCTCATTGGAAACAGGGTCTCATAACAAAGGGCCTGAATACTTATGTAAATAAGGTATTTCCTTTTATTTGTAAAAAATCAATAAAAATGTGCAAAAAAATGTTTTACCTGTTCACTTTGTCATTATGGGGTATTTTGTGTAGATTGATGAGAAACATTTCATTGAATCCATTATAGAGTAAGGTGTAATGAAATGTGGGAAAGGGGAAGTGCTGTCATACTTTGACAGCACTGTATAAACCAGTCATAATTGCAGTCCTATACCAGTCACTTCCTGCAAAGTGAACAATGCCCATGCCAACACCAATCCAGTGCTTTTCAATATCTGCAGACTAGTGAATGAGTCATACTTCAGGAGGGAGAAGAGATTATTGGGACACACATAGACATACAGTAATGGTTCTGGAGCATCGCGCTTGATTACTCATTCGCTAAAATGAAAATGTAATATTAAAGCTCTAGGCAAAATGTATTGACATTGTTAGGGATCGTGGCTCGTGTTCACTAGCAAGCGGTAAATTGCCTGCGCTTGTGGGCCTGCTGACGTTAATTGCCTACCGTCTGACCATTCCACAGGTGCATGTTCATGAATTGTTTATGGTTCATTGAACAAGCATGGGAAACAGTGTTTAAACCCTTTACAATGAAGATCTGTGAAGATATTTTGGGGGGGGGGATTTTTACAAATTATCTTTGAAAGACAGGGTCCTGAAAAAGGGACTTTTTTTTTTTTTGCTGAGTTTATTACAATTATACACTTCAGTGTTTACCAATCTTGGTCCTGAGACATCAATGCTTACACATTGTAACTAATAGACTAGAAACAGGATTTAACTAATTAAAGGCTGATTTTTAATTCATATATACAGATAGAATGAAAACTAATTTCCTTCATCTGCATTGATCTGATAAACACAGGATAGGTGTAGTATTTCATCAAATGAGACTTAATTTAAACCAGCAGAGACTATGAAACACTTTATTGAAAGAAGTTCTTGCAAACTATTACAGACTACAAAGGGAATCGCAGCCGAGAGCTGCCCAGTGACACGAGCCTACCAGACAAGCTAAATAACTTATATGCGCGCTTCCAGGCAAGTAACACTTAAACAGCATCAGCTATTCCGGAAGACTGTGATCACGCTCTCCGTAGCCGATGTGAGAGACTTTTAAACATGTTAACTTTCACAAGGCCGCTGGGCCAGATGGATTACCAGGACATGTACTTCGAGCATGCGCTGACCAACTGGCAAGTGTCTTCACTGACATTTTCAACCTCTCCCTGTCTGAGTATGTAATACCAACATGCTTCAAGCAGACCACAATAGTCCCTGTGCCCAAGAACACTAAGGTAACCTACCTATATGACTAATGACCCGTAGCACTCACGTCTGTAGCCATGAAAGGCTGGTCATGGCTCACATCGACACCATTATCCCAGAAACCCTAGACCTACTCCAATTTGCATACCGCACAAACAGATCCACAGATGACGCAATCTCTATTGCACTACACACTGCCCTTTCCCACCTGGACAAAAGAAACACCTATGCGAGAATGCTATTCATTGACTACAGCTCAGTGTTCAACACCATAGTGCCCTCAAAGCTCATCACCAAGCTAAGGACCCTGAGACTAAACATCTCCCTCTGCAACTGGATCCTGGACTTCCTGACAGGCTGCCCCCAGGTGGTAAGGGTAGGTAACAACACATCCACCACGCTGATCCTTAACAAGGGGGCACCTCAGGGGTGCGTGCTCAGTCCCCTCCTGTACTCCCTGTTCACTGCACAGCCAGGCACGACTCCACCACCATCATTAAGTGTGCTGATGACAGAAGTGGTAGGCCTGAACACAGACAACGATGAGACAGGCTATAGGGGGGAGGTAAGAGACCTGACCATGTGGTGGAAGGACAACAACCTCTCCCTCAACATGTTAAAGACAAAGGAGATGATTGTGGACTACAGGAAAAGGAGGACCGAGCACACCCTCATTCTCATTGACAGGGCTGTAGTGGAGCAGGTTGAGAGCTTCAAATTCCTTGGCGTCCACATCAACAAACTAACATGGTCCAAGGGGGCACGACAAAACCTATTCTCCCTCAGGAGACTGAAAAGATTGAAGGAGAGAGACTGTTATTGAGAAAATAGGGTAGTTAAAGAAGGTGTTCAACAGGAATCTGTGTGGCCTCACCTGGTGTCCACACTAAGTGGCTGCAGAGTACTTAATACTGAAAAACGTGAATGGACACACAAGGACAAACAATATAGCGTAGTTATAGAAATAATGAAGTGAATGGTTGGCCCTCATGCCTATTCTTTGACGGTGGAAGGAGCCACAGTTATAATCCTGAGCCTGATTACTGCACAACACAATCCATCAATCAGATTGATACATGAGTGTTTAGGTGTGGGTTATAGGGTGTCTAATTGTTCCACATTCTTTCAATATGGGTGACTTTAAATAGTCTGTTTTGTTTTTGTACAGACATCACACCCTTACCTAAACAGCACCCTCACCTGAGAAGTAGAAATCAAATGGAGAGAAACTAGGAATTGAATAACTGCAGTTGACATAGCTAAGTAAATGGAATAATACTCTTATTGCAATGTGGATGACTTAAAAAAGCCTTTGGTTGTGCATAGTGTAGTCTATGGTGTTGCCATGGAACAGCACCCTCTTCGAAGAAGTAGGAGGTGAAGATCTCCCGCACATGGATAGCTTCTCTTGCTGTGTTGTTGGACCCCATCCTTGAAACATCCTGCAGAGCAGCAGACTTCTCCTCTGGCATACGGCAGTGAGCTGCAGATCCCCTCCTTGTCCTTGTGTCCATCCTCAGGAAGTTATGCAGAACACAGGTAGCCTTCACATGCCTGAATTCCTCCTGGAGGCAGTCCCAGATGGCCTTGGTCACCCAACCTTGCAGTGTCCTACACTAACTGTTTTGAAGGAATCTCCAGTTACAAGGTAACTGTAGGAATATGGAAGATAATGTCATTATTAGACTTTTACATCACCAGGTCATTGTGGATTACTAAAGTACAATATCCCCTATAATAAAGTATGATAACATTGGATTGATGGGCACACACAGTTGAAGTCGGAAGTTTACATACACCTTAGCCAAATACATTTAAAAGCTCTGTTTTTCCACAATTCCTGACATTTAATCCTAGTAAAAATTCCCTGTCTTAGGTCAGGATCACCACTTTATTATAAAAATGTGAAATGTCAGAATAATAGTAGAGAGAATGATTTATTTCAGCTTTTATTTCTTTCATCACATTCCCAGTGGGTCAGAAGTTTACATACACTCAATTAGTATTTGGTAGCATTGCCTTGAAATGGTTTAACTTGGGTCAAACGTTTCGGATAGCCTTCCACAAGCTTCCCACAATAAGGTGGGTGAATTTTGGCACACGCTTTTTTAGTTCCGTTTCAGTTTACATAACTAAGTGTATGTAAACTTCTGACCCACTGGAATTGTGACACAGTGAATTATAAGTGAAATAATATGTCTGTAAACAATTGTTGGAAAAATTACTTGTGTCATGCACAAAGTAGATGTCCTAACCGACTTGCCAAAACTATAGTTTGTTAACAAGAAAATTGTGGAGTGGTTGAAAAACGAGTTTGAATGACTCCCACCTAAGTGTTTGTAGACGTCCTACTTCAACTGTATGTATGTGTAGCATGTGACATTAACAGGATCATATCAAGGATAGCGTCAACAATTAATACATAAATATCCCTTGAAGCTTGATGATGAGTTGATCATTTGAATCAGGTGTGCAGTGCTAAGGCAAAAACGGTCACCCTTTTGAGTTCCCAGGACCAGGACTGAGAACCGCTGCTCTTCATTGGGACCTCTACATACGTCGACAGACTTTCATAGCTCTCTTTATCCGAAGAGAAAACCTCACAACAGTCTTCATTATACTCAAATTACACTGCACTGAATAGTATGTTACTATTATCTCCGTCCATACTTCTAGGGACAGGAACTACACAAAAGTACCTGCCCTATCCGAAATAGCCTACTCTCTCACTTTGACAGTTGGGGCTACTATCCTTTCACCCTCCTCCATGGTTGTTAGCTAGCTACCTACAACTGCAGTTGGAGTTTGATTTTTTACAGTGATAAATACATAAAGATAGCTAGCTAACTTAATTAAATATCACCAGCTACCTATCTATACACTATGTGAAGTTGCTAGCTAGCTCATTTAGCAGCTCATTTGAGTAAGCCTGCACTGTAGCTAGTTAGGTTTATTTTACATTTTCGAAATGTATTTACTTGAATTATGTTCTCCCAGCCTTGTGGACAATTGGAAACAGGGCAGAAAAGTGTGTTTGTCACCAGAGTGTTTTAGAGGATATTACTATTGAAATATTTACCCATTTAATAGCCAGACCTTCATACAAACTTTTTAAAATGTTTTAATCTTCATACAAACATGCTATGCAGAATTCTTGACGCACAGTCGAACTTGCTGCTGTCATACGCTGCCAGCACGCCCACAAGCGAGTCACAATGGGCGGCGTAAGCGGCACGCGGCAATGTACCGCAACCTAGTTGGCATTCCCCATGAAAATTCATGGGAAGCGGTGCTTCACCGCGCGGCACCATGTTCCCTTGAACACGGGGGTCAGCCATAATGATAGATTCTATATTCAAGAGTCTAGCATTACTGGTAGGCACAACAAATGGAGGGGAAAACATCCTACATTAGAAAATAATTTATGCAATCAAAACTAGCTTATATGCCAATTCTGGAAACGATATGAGCTATTCACAAACGGCATGATAAATGGTACATTATAAAATGGGTGGTTCGATTCCTAAATTCTGATTGGCTGACAGTCGTGGTGTATCAGACCATATACCATGGGTATGGCGAAACATGTATTTTTGATTGCTGTAATTATGTTGGTAACCAGTTTATATTAGCAATATGGCACCTCGGGGGTTTGTGATATATGGCCAATATACCACCGCTAAGGGCTGTTAACACGGATATTGGTCATATAGCACACATCCTCGGGCCTTATTGCTTAATTAAGACCCTGGGAATGAGGTCAGTTATTACCTAAGAAAGGGATTTGTAGTCAAGAGAACAAGTCAGCACACCTGGCAATTAAGATGTGCGTGGGCTTGATGTCATTGCGCAATGGCCAAATCCTGAAGTAAGACTAATTTACTTGCGCAAATAAGGATTTTACAAACGGGGATATTAGTCTTCAATTGTTCTGAGGAAATAAAATAGGAACTAAGCATTAGGTAACCCAACCTTATTTTCTAAGTATATGCCTGCTCAGAGAGTAGCATACATAACATGTCGAATTGTTACAACTAGAGTTGTGAAATGATGTACATGAATTTTTTTTCTGGGTAATATAGCCCTACATGAACGTCACTGAAAATGCCATAAGGTTGTTTCCGTCTTGGGCTTGCCATGATGTCAACACAGCTGCACGCGCGAACGTCCCCTGCATTGTTTTTGGATGTGCGACTGTTTTGTAGAGCGCATATAGCTATTTTCAATCACAGCCTATTGTCCGCAGCGTGACCGTTCACTTCAGGCTATTGAATAATAAAGAAAGAAATAATAATATTAAATTTTTCTGAATTATAGGCTGGAACTAATTTCCCATCCACAAATGTAAATTAAAGAGTAAAATAATAAGACGTATAGACCTGTTAATCAAGTCAAGTCACCAGCTAGGCCTATTTAAAGTGCATTTCATAAGTCTCAACACACTTTACAGATAAAATGTTGTTTAATACATGGGGTTAGAACACATACAGTTAAACATTAGGGAGTCCAGTATGGCAGGAGTGACAGAGTCCAGACAGTGACAGCCAGGTGGAAAGGTGAAGGATCACAGGGTAGGACAGAGTGGATGGGGAGTGCAGAATGGATCCAATCAATATTAGGCAATTAATAGCTTTGTTTCGTTTATTTGATTCATAATGTGCAGCTCAAAGTGCTTTACAATAAGCTCTAAGAAATAAAATATTGGCCTAATAAAATACAAATAATAGCTTTATAATAGATATAAAACAGCAGAATACAACAATTAGGCTTAGCCTATTTATAGTTTCTGTACTGAAAGCCTAATTAGGCTGGTTGTCTTTAAAGAAAATCATAAGCGCAGTTTTAATCACATGCATTATATATTTGCTCATGTTCTGATTTTTGAATGCATGCCAAGCTATCACAAGGTCATCAGGATGTAGCATTTCTATCTCTTAATGGCTTTATTCAATATGTAAAACTGAAGCGTTACAGATTCCGCGATAGAAATGTAAAGGTAGCCTAATTTCCGTTTGAGCCTACTACATGTGTAGCGTTTACCATGAATTCAGTCTCTGCTAAAGCGGGAACATTGCCTTTACATTTCAACCACGCTGTAAAGCTGGACTTCCGCAAATCAGATTGAATAGAGCCCAAATTATTAGTCACTCACTATTGCAGGTTTACAATGACCCTCCAGTACAATCACCCTTCAGTGGAATTTCCCATGAAACATACTTGAATCATATAAATACTTCAAGTCTCCCTCAAATGGGAGATAAGAAAGAATCCTACATATTTAGCAAAATAGACTAACCATACTGACACGGAATGAACACTCTCAAAAGTAAGTGATATTTTATATGATATATTTATAAATACATTTGACTAGGACACTATTAATTTGTGTATTTTTTCTTCTCGATGCAACTTTCTTAAAAAAAAGTTGGAAACAATATTTTGTTAAAAACAAAATTGTCTGAGGAAAGTCATAATAGCTTGGACATATTTTGAGTGGTTGTCTCCAGGCATTTTATTGTGCATGGCTACTGCGTACCTCAACGCACTACATTTGACACGCGCCCCTTTCTTGCATAATGTTCTGCGGAGGCACTGGCTGTATCTCAGTTCAACTTGTTCATAATCCGTATCGTCATAGAGTCGTTCTGCAGCTGTTTTTCCTTTCTCCAAGTTGTAGGTCTGCTCTGCAGTTTAGCTTTTCTGGTCCGGTCCGCACACCTTCCAGAGAGGTCAATGGACGCAAGGAGTTTGGTCGAAAAAATATTAGGCAACATCCCCATGGTTCACGGGTCTAGTGTCAAAATCACGGTAAGTCTGTTGGACGGCGAAGATGCCCTATTCTTACGTGGTGTGTATGGTCTTTACTGTATGTCATTTAATCGCAAACTTTTATGGGTAAAATTACGTAGCTTTGCATGGTCTTTAATGCTCGATTTGAGTTGAAATCACGTTGACCGTTAGAACATGTAAACATTGTGCTGTTTTTGCATAAAACAAACCCTAGCACACGACAGGACATATTTGCGCTGAAGAATGCACAAGCATGTATCTAACAAAGATCAATATCGCATTTAGCTGCTGCTAAATTTAGTAAATGCAATTATACTGTGTAACTGCAGGCACATTTAGGAAAATATACTGTAGGTTTAGTTAAATTGCAAAACAAATGCATCTCTTTGTGCATTTAAACTTGGTGTGGTTTGGTTTTACAACCTGTCATGACCACTAACAACACAGATTCCAAAAGTGCACTAACCCCAACTTCTCTCTGCTTGATCTGCAGTCAACCCATAGACATACATGTATGCATTACATTGGCTCCAGCTCTATAACCACTCCACTCCTCTTCTCCTAGGGCCTGACCCTTGACCCGTCCAGCCAGTCTAGGAACATACCGTACCAGTCCATGGTGACCTCCCTGGGCATCCCCGCAGCACCAGAACTAAAGACTGTCTGCAGACCCCTAAACCAAATCAACTTCACCCTGGTGAGTGTGTGTGTCAGTGCCGTTTAATACGTCAAATATGTCATGTTTAGAGAAAAGGAGGAGACTCTGCCTAAATTGTGGTGTAAATACTTGTGCTGGTGGGAATATATCTTTGTCTTTTCAGCTGTCTGACCCATTGGGTGAATAAACTTAGTTTGAGCTTTTCCTAGTTGTCTGTTAGGTTCTAAGTAAACAAACACCACTGTAGACCATTGCTAAACAGTGCGCTTTAATCAATTATTTGGTTACGTGAATATATTTTGTATAGTTATCTAAAAATAATACATTTTTTAATGTTTCACAATACAACTTTTGTATTTTTATGAAACTCACTGAGGAGGATGGTCCTTCCCTTCCTCCTCTGAGGAGCCTCCACGTGTGTGTGTGTGTTGTGTGTGTGTGTGAGAGAGAGGGGGAAACTGCTACGGAGTGTTGCAGATAGAATAATAAAGCTGGCATGAATAGTTCTGATACGATTCCTTATTGCGTTGTGTCCTAGCATACTGGCCATGGTCCATTTTAGTTGACTGACCAGCTGTGTGCTTCCGCCTACAGGAGGTGTGTCTGAGCAGTATGTCTGCGGGGCTGCAGCTGTATCAGGATGTGCTGGGTGTGCTGAAGGAGCGTGTGGCCACTGAAAAGGTGACAGGACTCCTGGCTGACATCAGAGACCTGCTGGCCCAGGTCAACAAGGTGAGACTGACACACACAAACTCCCTGAGTAATAGCAAGATCACAGAGGTCCTACACTCATATCGTCACGCTTGAGATGTTCGTTTAGGTTGATAACCTCCTGAATGTGTGTGTTTTTGTGTTGTTCAGATGCAGGAGCCGGGCCAGATGAGCAGTGTGGCCCAGTACGAGGCCTCGGGACTGGCCTCACGCCTCCCAGGGGACTACGAGGTTCAGGTTGCCACTCACTTTATCCTGTTGCAGCTCCGTGACTTCACACAGAACCTAAAACGCAGCCTGCGCAATGTCGAACACCTGACTTCCAGGCCGGGACAGAGCGGCTGAACTACTCCTTTTCAGGCCAGGACAAAGGGGCTGGGCTGCACTCTACAAGCGGCAGCAAAACCTGTGCAGACATGGATGGAGGACCGGAGTGGGGTCGTCCGTGCCACAAGCCTATTGGACTTCTCAGGCAGCTGCGTCATTCGAGCCTGCTTCAGTCTTTCTATTTATTCTGTCAATCAAGGTCAAACGGGACATTCGAAAACATGAAGCAAGTGGAGCACTTTATCTGAGAGAGAGGGACGCTACACAATTGGTTTTGGTTTTGGTGCCATCCCCTATCTGCCAAGATCTGGTCCTCATCCTTTAACTGCAGATAGCTGGCCTTGTTCGATCTGTTCCCCATCAATTGGTACAATAGCAACTGAAAGACTGAGTACCTGCGTTTCTTCATCTCTTTCTCCCCATGAGGGTTTTGTTCTTAGCTTGTCCTGCTAGTCTACGACATCTCTGATTGCTGTCTCAGGTTTTCCTTGAGATAAAGCAACACTGATAGCTGCCAGATAGTGGCAAGTCCCCGCCTGCACTCCCTCTAACTCGGATGTGAGATAAACCATGTCCACGGTTTGATTTGTCTGTTGAGGCTCTTAGATACTTATTTATACTTAAAATATATATATTTATATTTATGAAGTACTGGGATATTTGTTTGTGTATTTTAATTTATTTGGTTTTGCGTATTCATGTCTTTATTTATTTAATGTATTTATATTGTGTGTTTTTTATTGATTGATACAGTCATCCCTAGAATAATTTTCTGGTGGGTGTCAAAAGATTTGTATTCTATGTGGTTTGGCAGAGAGGTAAAACAAATGTTATATACCAGGAGCTCCGATCTCCTTATCTTTGATTTATTTATTTATTATAGTTTTTTTTACAGGACAGTAGGAAGTTGGGAGACATGTATAGAACAAACATTGAGGAAGGGTTTTAGACGAGCGGCCGAGTTGCCTTGAAGGCATGTTGTAACGGTTTTGACTTGAGGTTATTGTTTGTAGGGGTGCCAGTTAGGTTGTGCCGACCAGAGAAAATATTCCTTTCTCCTTTTTGTTTTGTGAGGGAATGAGTCCCGTCTGGTCCGTCAAGTCTACACCAATACAAAGGACACATGGAAAAGGATGGACATACACTTTTCATAAACCATTAAAAACATTGGAAATAACTTCAAAACAACTGTTCTTTTGCATTGGTTGTATTACCAACATAAATGATCACACACACGCAATAACAACAAACAATGAGCTCTGGTTCCTCCAGAAAGGTCCTGTACCTCAGGCCTAAGAGTCCAGCCTGGTAAAGGAGTTCAGTGAACTCAAGTGACCTTAGTCACGCAATGTTTGTCCGTTCATAAAAGTGTAGCTTAAACCCAGCCTCAATCATACAATCAAAATATCAAACTCTTTTACTATACAACCATAAAGAGTATCAAATCTCAGTAGTCTTCAACTACAACTGACCACAAATCAACACGGTATAAATCACATTCAAACAAATGAAATACTGTATGCAAAAAAAAACGTATGCAATCCAATCCGGACGAAACAGCCGAGACCAACAGATGTGTAGTCCAAAGGAAGAAATGAGTGGATCCGATCCTGGTTAAACTTGAAACAAGGCTACAAAGCACATTTTTAAATACAACAAAACAAACAAAGTAAAGAAGCTTCGGAACTGAGGGTTGAACACATCCTCATTTGCACCACCATCACAACTGCTTTTTTCGCAACTTGATGCAGGCAATTTAATTGGGAATTAAAGAGGAAGCGAACAGGTCAGGGTTCCCTATCCGCAGGCAGAACAGTTGAAACTGGAGCAGCAGTATGACCAGGTAGACTGGGGACAGCCAAGAGTCATCAGGCCAGGTAGTCCTGAAGCATGATCCTAGGGCTCAGGTCCTCCGGGAGGGGAGGGAGAGAGGGAGAAAAAGAGAGTTAGAGGGAGCATACTTGAATTCACACAGGACACCAGATAAGACAGGAGAATTACACCAGATATAACAGACTGACCCTAGCCACCCGGCACATAGACTATTGCAGCATAGATACTGTTGAGACAGGTGGTGTCTGAGGAAGGCCCAGAAGATTTCCAGAGACTTCAGCCACACCAGCCATGGACTGTTTTCTCCCTTGCCGTCTGGCAGGTGCTCTCGGAGCATTAGGGCCAGGACCAACAGGCTCAGAGAGTTTCTACCTGCAGGCTATAAGACTGTTGAACAGCTAACCCCTGGCTGTCCTTAAGGCTATTTGCACTGACTCTGCATTCCCACATCAAACACAAATTCACACACACACACACACACACACACACACACACACACACACACACACACACACACACACACACACACACACACACACACACACACACACACACACACACACACACACACACACACACACACACACACACACACACACACACACACACCACTGCCTCTGTGTTATTATCTACCTCTCTACCTCGCTCCTAACTCGTCACTATTCCCTTTACTACTTGTATACAGTATAACCGTACACTCATATAGATCCACAGTATATTCTTAACATTTCACAATATATATTTCTTGATTTTCTTTTTAATGGACAATATGGTTAGCGCATTTCTTTAACTCCTTCTACACATTGCTAGTCATTAGCAGCTGAGATAGAATATTGTTATTGTTGGATTATTATATTGTGTGGCAAGAGAACAGCATACCCAGGATCAACACTTAAATAATAGTGTTGCAATAGTGTTGTAATAAAAGCTTTTTAAAATGTAATAGGAACATTTTAACCAGAACCTCTATGCTTGTCTACCTTCGAGTTGAAGATGAACAGACTCAGTCTGAGGAATCACTCTGTTACCCCTACTCTGTCACAACCTCGGACTCGGTGGGGTAGAACATATGATTCAGATGTTGCTTGCGTTCCATTGTTGTCCATGACTTGATGGACCATTGTGAACAGATTCACAACATTGTCATGGAGCTGTGAAGAGCTGTTGGAGACTGCAGAGCTTTTCGCAAGAAGCAGGGATGAGAAGAGGGAACAGCAACTTATTTCACTGACATTTCAGCAAAGGCATACACAGGCTCGGCGGAAAAGAGCTTCCCTGATTGTTTTTCCCTCATCGTGAAAGTCGTTAGAACAATGTCTAACACACTTTTCCCTGCTGCCACTGATTCCATTAACAAACACGTTTCTGTGTTTCAAAATCAGGTTTTGGAGTTCATCAACTATATATTGGGCAGAGTGAGGATCTTACCCATGGAGATTACTTCATGTAGTCCTACTGGATTTACAACATCCAGGATTGTGTTAACTACACCAGTGATGGTTTTGCCACCCACTGGAGGGTCGGACTGTACCGTCATTCACATCATTAATTGTACTTCGTACAATCGGACAACTATAGACAGGCAACTCACTAGGAATGGAAGTTCCTGGGAGCAATGTTCCCTCCAATTTTTTGGGGCACTGAGCAAATTTTTGGTCTTGTCAGGCCTCCCGAGTGGCACAGTGGTCGAAGGCACTGTACCGCAGTGCTAGCTGTGCCACTAGAGATTCTGGGTTCGAGTCCATGCTCTGTTGCAGCCTGCCGCGACCGGCAGACCCATGGGGCGGCGCACAATTGGCCCAGCGTCGTCCGAGTTAGGGGAGGGTTTGGCCGGCAGGGATGCCCTTGTTCTCCTGTGGCTGGCCGGGCGCAGTGCACGCTGACACGGTCGCCAGGTGTACGGTGTTTCCTCCAACACATTGGTGCGGCTGGCTTCCGGGTTAAGTGGGCATTGTGTGAAGAAGCAGTGCGGCTTGATTGGGTTGTCGGAGAATGCATAGCTCTCAACATTTACCTCTCCCGAGTCTGTACGGGAGTCGCAGCAATGAGACAAGACTGTAACTACCAATTGGATACCACGAAAAGGGGGGTAAAAAAAACTATTGTGAGCGGAAACTTGAGCTTTGTGAGAGTTTTTGCAACTTCTGGCGCGCATTTACAGTGAACACTTACAGTTTTAGACAGTAGCCAATAGGCTATTGTGGCTATTTGAGCATGATGTAGGCCTAAATCCCATAACATTTTCACATGGAAATAGCTTTTGACTTCTATGATTTTCAATGCAGGCCTACATTGCATGAGACTTTTAAAAGGTGTTTATATTATGAAGGGATTGACATTAATTACTTAATTTTGACTGCACCAAATAGGTGACTGTAAATTGCATTGTATAGTGTTGTAATATGTAAGAAACCACTTTACAAAATGAAATGAATTATTATTACCATACAGAGAATTAGACAGTGTAGGCTACCCCTCTGCCTATAAGCTTGTTTGCATATTCAAGCCTGTCTCAAAATACAACACTGACCCTTTAATTAAGACATACGTTTTTTTACCTGACTGGCTTTTCAAAGGCAAACGTATCCTACACATGTTGTGCTCTTGTAGGAAGCGGTAACTCCCCATTGCTGACCTATACTTATCTATAACTGGGCTAATAACTCGCTAACTAGCAAAGTATATCAACAAATGTGCACACCCGGGGCTCTGATCTGAATAGTGCATTCACTCGCGGGTGATTGAAAGACCGCTTATGGGCTACTCCCGTCAATAAGAATTCTACTCTTTTGGCTCTGGCTGTGCATAAAACAAAATCACAGACTCAATCTTGAAAAGTTAGATTTGTTTTGGTTTGTTGCATTGAAAAGGGCTGATATAATGTTGATTCGATCACCGAAAAAACGTTGATCTATAATAGTGAAAACTAATGGGGCGCACTCAGTGACGTTCAGTCTGTTCAGCATGGCATTTATTTTGCGTGGCAGTCCTGTAGGAAGTGTGCTCCAGCTCTTCATTGCCTTCACATTGAGCCAACGCTACACTTACACGTCATAGTTCCCAAAATGTTATGTAGTTGGGCGAACTTCCCAGAGGTCTTCACTTCTTCAGACCTGGAAATTTCCTCCTGAATGATGACCAAGTTCGGATACTTTTTTTGGCATCCGCCACTGCTTTTGACACAACGGGAGAGAAAATACCCCAGCATTCTCTGAAGACGCTGGCAAATCACCTGTGCTACAGACCACATCTTCATCTCGGACACAACACCTTTTTCTGAGTCTGTGGATGGGGTCTCTGAATCGTTTGAATCCTGAAGAAGGACAGAGTCTGTAGGCCTTATAGTACCAGAGTACTCTGTGGTCTGCAACAGGCTTTTCACACCATCTACTATGATTTTAAAAGCATCACAGGCTGTTGTGTACATACTCATAGAGGAAGCGGTGGGTGTGTGTAAAATGCTGTCCTCACAGCTACTTGACTCTGTGTTGATACATTCTTTACCCAGTCCATAATGCTGTCTACAAAATCAGACTGCTTCATGTTGTCATCAGCTTCAAATGCCTTTACAAAGCTCTCTGCAGCCACCACAAATGTGTCCATGATTTTAGATGTCTCTGAATCAACATTCATTGACGACACAGAGACATCGTCCTCTACCATAGTGGGCATCTTGGTCTGGCGAGCAGCTTTGCTGCATGGCTCTGAGTTCTGAGAGGGTGTTCTAAGACCTACATTTTTCTCAGGAGTACCTCATGAAATGGAAGAACAGTGATGAGGCTGACCTGGTGCCGGCCAAGGAGGCCAACATTAAATGTCCACAGGTGGTCATCTCCTTCTATGAGGAGCGTCTGACATGGCACTCCTACCCCACCGAGGAGGAAGAGAAGAAGGATGATAAGAACTAGCCACAGGTCCAGGATGAACGGGAAGGGGGTACAGAGGGTAGGGTTTACAGTGGAGGGTGTCGGATAGAGAAGCTGATTTGTTTCAAAACCTTTCTGCAAACCCGGACTGTTACAACTAAAACAGAGGTTGACAGATGGGTAGGGATGATAAGACTTGGCAAGGAGGTGGGTTGGGGGGGGGGGGCATGGGTAAATACAACTCCTAAGTCTCAAGATCACTTTATCAGGCCTCACTTTTGGGTCTCATCAGCTAGAATCATGGGATAAGTAGTTTTCAGTCCCTGAGCACTGAATTTGCTTCAAAATCAACAGCTCCTCATACTGTAGTTTCGCCTCTGAAAAGCTTTTGTCAAGATACACTTTTGAGTTAGCGAGGTATCACTACAGCAGCTGAGTTTACAAAATGGAATGGTCAGATTCCAAAACACGACCCAGCTAAAGTTCTCAGCTAATTCAATTGAAATAGCCAATCTTAATTTCCCTTTTTTTTTGCGTGAAATGTTGAAGTTGATTTCTTGTCAGAACATTATCTTGTACCTACACATCCCTCATTGAGCAACTCGCAGTGCTTTTTGTTTGTCTTTCTACTTTTTAAGAAACCTGTTTTAAGTGTTGGCACCTGCCTTCCCTTGCCATATCATTATCATATAATGTGTAAATAGTCGTGGTTATATTTGGTTAGTTTTAATTGGTTATGAGAGCGATCTAAGAAGGATTTTATTTGAGATTTTTTGGGATGTTCAGACTAGAGTTAACCTAGATTCTGGTCTTTAAGTGTTACACATAGGTGTATAGAGTTGTGAACAATGGTATGGAGCAGGGTTTCCATTTGGAAAACGTGGTGCTGAACATTTGACTGGCAGCATTTTAATTGACCAGACATTTGAGACATTTTCCCGACCCATATGCATTGTGTGCGTGACCTGATTAGGGCGTACAGCCACGGTGCTCAGAATGACAGCTCACATTTTAGATGATGGTAATTCATTTTAAAAGAACGTGCAAATCGAGGACGCAACAGCGTGCGTCCTTACCGAATTCCGATGCGCACTTTGAAGAGGTTAGAATAACTGTCCACATTTACTTTTCCTCAGCCAACAAGATGAGTAACGAACAGCAAAAATCTCTAGCCTATGTCAATATACTATTCCCCATAGTAGAACATTTGACCTTTATATTGGTCAGCTTGTCGTTCTGTGCGAGAAAGAAATGGCCTACTCCAGACAGACTCTGGGACAACAGATCCCAAATGCATACAACCAGTAGGCTTAGGCTACATAACATTTTTTATAAAAATAACCTTCAAGCAATGAAGTTGATGCAACCGATCAGAACATTTGGCTTAAAATGTTGATTAAACTATTATTTCTTCACATACAGTGCCTTGCAAAAGTACTAATCCCCCTTGCCGTTTTTTTCCTATTTTGTTGCATTACAATCTGTAATTAAAATGTATTTTTATTTGGATTTCATGTAATGGACATACACAAAATAGTCCAAATTTGTGAAGTGAAATGAAAAAAAATGACTTGTTTCAACAACAACAAAAAGCTGAAAGGTTGTGTGTGCATATGTATTCACCCCCTTTGCTATGAAGCCCCTAAATAAGATCTGGTGCAACCAATTACCTTCAGAAGTCACATAATTACTTAGATTGCACACGAGTGGACTTTATTTAAGTGTCACATGATCTGTGTGTGTATATATACACCTGTTCTGAAAGGCCCCAGAGTCTGCAACACCACTAAGCAAGGAGCACCACCAAGCAAGCGGCACCATGAACACCAAGGCGCTCCCCAAACAGGTCCGGGACAAATGTGGAGAAGTACAGATCAGGGTCGGGTTATAAAACACATCCCACAGAGCACCATTAAATCCATTATTAAAAAATGGAAAGAATATGGCACCACAACAAACCTGCCAAGAGAGGGCCACCTACCAAAACTCACGGACCAGGCAAGGAGGGCATTAATCCGAGGGAACAAAGAGACCAAAGGCGCCAAGCTCCACAGCGGAGATTGGAGTATCTGTCCATAGAACCACTTTAAGCCGTGCACTCCACAGAGCTGGGCTTTGCGGAAGAGTGGCCAGAAAAAAATCCATTGCTTAAAGAAAAAATAAGCAAACGTTTGTTGTTCGCCAAAAGGCATGTGGGAGAGTCCCCAAACATACGGAAGAAGGTACTCTGTTCAGATGAGCTTTTTGGCCATCAAGGAAAAATGCTATGTCTGGCGCAAACTCAACACCTCTCATCACCCCGAGAAGACCATCTCCACAGTGAAGCATGGTGGTGGCAGCAACATGCTGTGGGGATGTTTTTCAACGGCAGGGACTCGGAAACTGTTCAGAATTGAAGGAATGATGTATGGCGCTTAATACAGGGAAATTCTTGAGGGAAACCTGTTTGTCTTCCAGAGATTTGAGACTGGGACGGAGGTTCACCTTCCAGCAGGACAATGACCCTAAGCATACTGCTAAAGCAACACTCAAGTGGATTAAGGAGAAACATCTAAATGTCTTGGAATGGCCTAGTTAAAGCCCAGACCTCAATCCAATTAAGAATCTGTGGTATGACTTAAAGATTGCTGTACACCAGTGGAACCCATCCAACTTGAAGGAGCTAGAGCAGTTTTGCCTTGAAGAATGGGCAAAAAGCTCAGTGGCAAGCTAATAGAGACATACCCCAAGAGACTTGCAGCTGTAATTGCTTCAAACGGTGGCTCTACAAAGTATTGACTTTGAATAGTTATGCACGCTCAAGTTCAGTTTTTGGTCTTATTTCTTGTTTGTTTCACAAAAAAAATATTTTGCATCTTTGAAGTGGTAGGCATGTTGTGTAAATGATACAACCCCCCAATTTTTTTATTTTTATAAAAGCACGTTTCACTCCAGCAGCAACAAACAGGCGGTTTGAGACGCTTTTACCAGCAGCTCCTCCGTTGTCTGACCAATTTTTTTTTCCCACTCAAATTAGCCTCTGCATCTGTATGCTGTGTGCTTGTGATAAATAAGATGCATAAAGACTAACAGAAATACCCATGCAGCAATTTAATTATGCAAATTAACCTATAGACAGATCAGCTTGACCGGTCAAATGTATTTGCATCGACTGGTATTTCCATCAATGAATAAGCTAAAGAGCATTATTTTGCAATGGGATGTTTTTCCTTCTTCCTCAGACAATTGGCTAGCGGCAATTTTATTTATCGGCTTTTCACTTTAAAAAAAAAAATCTGACAAAAACCGTCTTATTACCGGCTAACAGAAACCCTGGTATGGAGCTACTAACTTTGTTGTGGAGCACCAGTATGACCTATGTAACCTGAGTTGTTTGTGGTTTCGTACCCATGGTTAATTTGTAAGTCGCTCTGGATAAGAGCGTCTGCTAAATTACTTAAATGTAAATGTAAAATGTACCTAACAAATTCCCCCTTGCTTTCTCTGGAAGCTCTGACTGGATAGTTTCCTGATGTGTGGGATTAGGATATCAGATGGGCTTTGGTGCTGGTTGCACTCTCCCGTGGACTCACATCGGATGATGACTCACAAGCGAAGAGAGAAAAGCTTGAAGCAGTGAATTCATCCAGTTGGGGGATTTTTTAAAATTAATTAATTGAACCTTTATTTAACCATGCAAGTTAGTTAAGAACAAATTCTTATTTACAATGACGGCCTACCAAAAAGGCAAAAAATATAGGACAAAACACAATCACGACACTACATAAAGAGACAACATAGCATGGCAGCAATACATGACAACACCGTATGGTAGCAACACAACATGGGAGCAGCACAAAAAATAGCACAAACATTATTGCGCACAGACATCAGCACAAAGGGCAAGAAGGTAGAGACAACAATACATCATGTGAAGCAGCCACAACTGTCAGTAAGAGTGTCCATGATTGAGTCTTTGAAGGAAAAGATGGCGATAAAACTGTCCAGTTTGAGTGTTTTTTGCAGCTCGTTCCAGTCTCTAGCTGCAGCAAAATGAAAAGAGGAGCGACCCAGGGATGTGTGTGCTTTGGGGACCTTTAGTAGAATGTGACTGGCAGAGCGGATGTTGTATGTTGAGGATGAGGGCTGCAGTAGATATCTCAGATAGGTGGAGTGTGGCCTAAGAGGGTTTTATAAATAAGCATCAACCAGTGGGTCTTGCGACGGGTATTCAGAGATTACCAGTTTACAGAGGAGTATAGAGTTCAGTGATGTGTCCCATAAGGAGCATTGGTGGCAAATCTGACGGTTGAATGGTAAAGAACATCTAGCCACTCGATAGCACCCTTACCTGCCGATCTATAAATTACATTTCTGTAATCTAGCATGTGTAGGACGGTCATCTTAATCAGGGTTAGTTTGGCAGTTGGGGTTGCGATTGCGATAGAGGAAACCAAGTATAGATTTAACCTTGATATGTGCTGAGAGAAGGACAGTGTACTGTCTAGCCATACTCCCAAGTACTTGTATGAGGTGACTTCCTCGAGCTCTAAACCCTCAGAGGTAGTAATCACACTGGTGGGGAGAGGGGCATTCTTCTTACTAAACCACATGACCTTTGTTTTGTAGGTGTTCAGAACAAGGTTAAGGTCAGAGAACTTGTTGGATACTAAGAAAGCTTTGTTGTAGAGCATTTATCACAACATCCAGGGAGGAGCCAGTTGAGTATAAGACTGTATCATCTGCATATAAATGGATGAGAGAGCTTCCTACTGCCTGAGCTATGATGTTGATGTAAATTGAGAAGAGCGTGGGGCCTAGGATCGAGCCTTGAGGTACTCCCTTTGTGACAGGCAGTGGTTGAGACAGCAGATGATCTGACTTCATACACTGCACTCTTTGAGAGAGGAAGTCAGAAAACCAGGCCAAAGACCCCGCAGAGACACCAATGCGCCTTGGCCGGCACAAAAGAATGAAATGGTCTACCGTATCAAAACCTTTGACCAAGTTGTCATTTTAGCTTAGCTCCAAACCTGGTCTGAGAGCATTTCTTAATATTCTGTATGTAAATCAGACACTCCAATTAGTATGGCAGGTTACATTTTGTATAGTATGTAATACATTTGGTCCATCACCCATTTCGTATGATATGTTACAAATGACAATTTATATTATATCTTACAAATTTGCTAAATGTACAATATGTTACGAAATCTAGCTCAGTAACGTTAGCTAGGCTAGGGGTAAGGTTGAGGTTAATTTTAGGAGGTAGGTTAAATAATTAAACTAGGGTTAGGTGAAGGGTTAGCTAAAAGGGGTAAGGTTAGGGGAAGTGTTAGCTAACATGCTCAGTAGTTGCAAAGTAGTAAACATTTTTGAAAAGTTAATGAGCTAAAATGCTAAATTTGTCCATGATGAGATTCTAATTCACAACCTTTGGGTTGCTAGACATTTGCGTTATACGCCCGACCAACCACCATACTACGTAACCATCTGTCTCATGCAAACTTAAAATATCAAAAACTTAGGTTTACATAAAGAATAATACAAAAGGCTCTGAGACCAGGTTGTCTTTCCACTGCTGGTCCTGTCTTTCTTTGGCTAGACTACTGGGTCTTTCATCTCTCTCCTGTTGATATTTCAAATCCAACTGCTTTCCATCCGATTTGGGAAGGATGCAAAAAAAGGGTATACTTGCTAAAACATGTACGACCAGTACAAACCTGTTTGAACTGCGCCCTGAATTTGAGGATTGCAGGTGTCATAAAGATAATGGTCTCATGCACCTGATAGGCTAGGTGCTATTCTATACCGCAACCACTGTAGATAGCCTATTACTAGTAGTACTAATATATATAGGACTAATATGTCTATCAATATCAGATGTTATGTTGACTTTTGAAATCCCAGGCCTACATGTATTCCAAGGACTAAGCCTACCTTATTGTCATCCATAATTGATCACTTGAAGTTCAAATCCACGTCTGTCTCAGCTACATGGAAGAACAGTAATGATGACGGATGAAAAGTAACAGACTTTATAACGGTATTACGTCATGCAACCTAATGTTGTGCATGTCCGCAAGGTCATTTTGTTGCTGAAGAGCGCGGGGGCTGGGAATAACATGGGGGGAAAGGATATAGGCATGGTGCTGTGACTGTAAGAGCAATAATTCAAGGATGTGTTGGCTATGTTCCTTGTGATACCTTTAGGCCAACTATTAGTCCAAAGCTCCCATAAGACACTTCGAAAAGGATCCACTATGAGGAAATAATTTTAACTATTACAGACTACAAAGGGAAACACCGAAGTGAGCTGCCCATTGATGCGAGCCTAACACACGAGCTAAATGCCTTTTATGCTCTTAGCTCGCTTCGAGGCAAGCAACACTGAAGCATGCACGAGAGCATCAGCTGTTCTGGATGACTGTGTGATAACGCTCTCGGTAGCCGATGTGAACAAAACCTTTAAACAGGTCAACATTCACAAAGCCGCTGGGCCAGACGGATTACCAGGACGTGTACTCAAAGCATGCACGGACCAACTGTCAAGCGTCTTCACTGACATTTTCAACCTCTCCCTGACCGAGTCTGTAATACCTACATGTTTCAAGCAGACCACCATAGTCTCTGTGCCCAAGGAAGCAAAGGTAACCTGCCTAAATGATTACTGCAATGTGGCACTCACATCGGTAGCCATGAAGTGCTTTGAAAGACTGGTCATGGCTCACATCAACAGCATCCACCCAGACACTCTTGACCCACTCCAATTCGCATACCGCCCCAACCGATCCACAGATGACACAATCTCAATCGCACTCCACAACGCCCTTTCTCACCTAGACAAAAGTAACACCTATGTGAGAATGCTGTTCATCGACTACAGCTCAGCATTCAACACCATAGTGCCCACGAAGCACATCACTAAGCTAAGGACTCTGGGACTAAACACCTCCCTCTGCAACTGGATCCTGGACTTCCGGACGGGCCGCCCCCAGGTGGTAATAGTAGGCAACAATACATCTGCCACGCTGATCCTTAACACTGGGGCCCTTCAGGGGTGTGTCTTTAGTCCCCTCCTGTACTCCCCTTTCATCCATGACTGCGTGGCCAAACACGACTCCAAACACCATCACTAAGTTTGCTGATGACAACAGTGGTAGGCCTGATCACAGACAACGATGAGCCTATAGGGAGGTCTGAGTACTGGCAGTGTGGTGCCCGGACAACAACCTCTCCCTCAATGTGAGCAAGACAAAAGGAGCTGACCGTGGACTACAGGAAAAGGCGGGCCGAACAGGGCCCCCATTAACATCGACAGGGCTGTAGTGGAGCGGGTCAAGAGTTAAGTTCCTTGGTGTCCACATCACCAACGAACTATCATGGTCCAAACATACCAAGACAGTCGTGAAGAGGGCACGACAAAACCTTTCCCCCCCTCAGGAGACTGAAAATATTTGGCATGGGCCCCCAGATCCTCAAAAGGTTCTACAGCTGCACCATCGAGAGCATCCTGACCGCTTGCATCACCGCCTGGTATGGCAACTGCTCGGCATCTGACCGTAAGGTGCTACAGAGGGTAGTGTGAACGGCCCAGTACATCACCGGGGCCAAGCTTCCTGCCATCCAGGACCAATATAGTAGGTGGTGTCAAAGGAAAGCCGATAAAATTGTCAGAGACTCCAGTCACCCAAGTTATAGACAGTTTTCTCTGCTACTGCACGACAAGAGGTAGCGGAGCACCAAGTCTAGGACCAAAAGGCTCCTCAACAGCTTCTACCCTCAAGCCATTACACTGCTGAAAAATTCATAAAAATCGCCACCGGACAATTTACATTGACCACCCCTTATACACTGCTTCTACTCGCTGTTTGTTTGTTACCTATGCAGTCACTTCGCCCCCACCTACATGTACAGATTACCTCAACTAGCCTGTACCGGTGCACCCTGTATATAGGCTCGTTATTGTTATTCTTATTGTGTTACTTTTTCATAATAGTCTACTTGGTAAATATTTTCCTCTTGAACTGCACTGTTGGTTAAGGGTTTGTAAGTAAGTAAAGTCTACACTTGTTGTATTCGGGGCATGTGGCAAATACATTTTGATTTGAAAAGTGAAATAAGCTCTAATCTTTTAGAACCTCGACTTTTGGGAACAAATTCAGTGCATAAAATCTAAACACACCAACATTAATACACCTTTCATTCATGAAAGCGACACCCCTTTCAGTGAAGTATTGCAGGTGCAACCGGTTATAAACACAAAACAAGCCAACGTGACCCTTGAGCTCTTGTTCAACACATCTGCATTTATTAACAATGACAGTAAATTATGTGAGAGACGAACATTCTGGACTTTCTCTTACTCATTGTGTTTGCAAACCACAAGGCAATGATAAAAAGAAAAATACAAAAAGGAATGTAACTAGTTTCCTTCCACCTCAGAGGAGGGCAAAGCTATTACACTGTACTAATGGGCCATGGTCAATAATGCAAGAGTCCCTAGTGTGAAGCAGAGATCCAGAATGAGTTTCCAACAGCATTTTGTCTGGCATATCGAATCTCATGCACTCGTAAAGAGTAATGACAAAGTGTACAATGGAATGTTAAAAGATGAGAAAAACCATACAATTTTTCGTTCGGGTCCATATCATAGAGCTCCTGTTCCATGGCCTTTATTGGGGTTGCTTCCTATTCTGAAGTGCAGATATGAACACGCATTTCCCAGCATATGTACTGTATTCTAACAGTACCCCTTCGAGGCAGTATCAGAACTGGAATCATAAAGATGCTAAATGTGTCAAATTCAAGGATCCACTTCAGTGAATCACATCTCTTTTTCACCCGGACATTTCCATTGGTCAACTATCCCATTGCTGACATGTTCCCCATGGTTGTGACTTTACTGACAGCATGGCTCTAGCCAAGGAATATTATTTTGTGAACATATTTAAATTTAGTCTAGTTTGTAGGTAAATGATACTTGTCCAGTGTCTGCCCGCCATCTGAGAGGAGAAGTCAGCCTTGTGATGAAGACTTTACAAGCAAGTCCCTTGGTTAGGTCCATTTGACAGTCAATACATGAACAGACATCGTATCTATCCGAATGTGTTCTATGCAGTTCGCTTTCTTTTTGTTAGTAGAGGTCAACAGTTTTGATTCACAACTGTAGGGCAAGGTATTCACTATGAAGATGGATTTAAAAAAAGGTAAGCATATACCGCATATAGCCAAGAGGAAAGCGCAACGTAGCAATAATACCATTGGGGACAGTGGTTTAAAGGTCTTGAGATGAGAGAGGCTCTGCTTATCTCTAAGGTGGACCGTGTGTGTTCCATACTGGCACACTCACTATGTTACGATCAGCATCCTTATACAAGCATACTGTATGGAGTTAGTAGGCCAATGATGGTTCAATGTCATACAAGACAAACACACAAAAAGTACTTTTAAAAAAATGTTTTTCCCTTTTTCTTGAAAAGATCCAATGCAGCCATTTTATCTCAATCTGAAATCATTTCTGGGTCACAATTAAGTACCTTACTGTGATGGCTCTCAATTAAAACCATCAAAAAGAAACAAAATACTTTCTTAGCAAAGAGCAATTTCTCAAGCAATACTTTTTCTAGGAGTGTCTGGGAGTGGTCTGAGTGGGGAGGGGGAAACTGAAAAGTAGATTTTTGGGGCAGGCCAAAAACTCCATCCCACCAAAACAGGCCGAAATTCACAGGCAGTCTTTTCAACGAACTCTTACACTAAAAGGGCATTACCATAATTTTCACAATTTTACACTTTTATTAAAACCTCAGTGTGGAGATATATCATTTTACACAGGTAAACCATGTTGACTGCACTGGGCCTTTAAGCCCCTTTTTAGTTCTATGTTCCCTACCACTTCTCAGCATGTGGAAATTGTTCGCACATCGACTCAAATGTTACCTAATACTGCAAAATATGGTCAGAAAACCTGTCAGCTTATTCCAGAGATGGTAAACCAGGAATTAGCCACGACCTGATATTCCTTCTCTCAATCCAACTCACTGAAAGAGGGACACCTCCTGGTTTAGAGCAGTACTGCAACAGAAATGTACAGTAACATTGGGCCCATGAAAACAGATGTACTTGACAAGAGTTTTCACAGTTAAAATACACATTTTTACATGAAAACAATTAAAATGACACAAGATTAAAATAATAATAGGGCCAATTTTTAAGAAAAGAAATGTATACATCGTGGGGGGCAAATGAGTCTGACCTGTTTGTGCCACTAGGGGACAGAGAAGTAATGACAGGAAGTTCCAAATGCCTAGTCTTGGATAAAAAAGACACTGTTGACAAACATGAGCAGCACAGAGGGAGCAAGGCAGCTGAATGGTATTATTGGAGATTCAAGTGAGAGCATCGCGTCTACAGACATAGCCCTTTGACCGCAACGCAGTAGTCCACAGTGGCCTCCTCCTCCAGTCTCCTTCATCTGCACTGACCTGAGATGGACTGGACAGGTGACAGGAGGTCCTCTGGTCGGAATCAGATCAGACACACTGCTTTGCTTTAACCTTCCCTATGTTTTTTTCCGATCAGATGAAATTAAGAAAAGGAGACAAGGAGATAGGAAGCCACTTGAGGCATGCTGGAACATTTTTCCCCCTTGCCTCCGTCGATCGCTTTCATAAAGCTGCTATGCTACATCAACATTATCCCATGGCTCTAGTTACCCCAACATTACACAAAGATTGCCATCCAGTCCCCAAATTCAAAGGGCTATACCGGTCTGGGGGCTAAATTTAAACCCCTTTGCTAAACTAGCAGTGATTCCAGGCTCAAACGTTAGAGCGTGAGTAAGACATTCCTGGTTGGGGCGGGGAAAACACGGATTCTGAAATTGATATAGAGCGAAGCACAAAGTCAAATAATACTGACCCTCTACGTTATCAGAGCCCAAGGCAAGTAAAACCACGAGTAGCACATTGAACTGTTAAGCTTGCACATATTCACACCCTGTTTGCCATGTTGCTAATATAAAAAGGAAAATGTGCCACTTTGCGTGGCCTATATCCACTTGGAATTAAACCATCTTCTGTATACCCAATCTTCTCGATGCTTAAGTCAATTCCATTCAACGCCCTCTCAACCCAGCCACATTGCTTAAGCTTTTTAAGCAATTTTAAATATATGTAAAGAATATATACAAAACAAGCATATCATCACTGTACAAATGAACTTGAACCCAACCCGAGTCTTTCCATCATACAAGGGGAGCAGTTGAGCAAAAAGGGGAAGCGGCCATTTTCCTTTTGTTCAGTTAGTAGAAATCAAGAGATCGTGCCATAACAGCAGAAGCACTGTCTGTCACCAGTAGGCTATACACCAGTATTTGAGGATCTTTGTCATCATATCAGTTTCTTCTGTCCAATTCTGGTCTCCATATCCAGTTTATTATTGAACCAGTAAGTCTAGTATAGAAGCGTTAAGTCAGTAGGGGCTGTATTTCCTGGTTAGTTATTTTACATATGATAAGACAGAAGGAAGAGCATAGAAGACAAGTGACCTCCTTCACAGATTGATCAATTGGGTAGTTAAACTAGGTGAATGTGGTTCGATGCAACAAGGACTCCAGGTTCTGAATAAGGAGCATATAGGGATTGTTGACGCGGCTCGAAGCAAATGACAGTTGAAAACATTCTTTTTTTCCTTCTATTTTCGCTTGCAGGTGTCTTTTGAAACCCCTGCCCCCAAAACTGCTCCCCCTGAAGTCGTCCTTTCTCCATTATTTTCTTCTTCTTTTGTCGTTCTGACAATCCGTCAAGGAAAACGTGGATTGGAAAAAGGATAGCCCCAGTGTGAAGGCATTGTTCCTCCTTTCCCTCTCTCTGCCAGAGGTTTAGGAGGGATCAGAGGTCTTCAGCGCATCCACCTTGGTCTCCAGGTCTGTGATCTGAGGAGGACAGAGAGAGGGGGGGGGGGGGTTTATTACACACAAAATCCCAAGGCAGAATGATCATAACTCAGTAGCATCTTCATGCTATGTGTCTAGATTAACCACAGCAAATTGTCTTACATAATTATTGAGAATGTCATAAAATATTTCCACACACAGTAGAACCTAAATATACAACACCTTGTCCTGGAGGTTGTCTGCCTCTTCCTTATGAGTGGCCTCGGTCTCCTCTTGGGCTCTGCGCTGAGCCGTCTCCCTCTTCAGATACTCAATCTCCCTGAGACACATAGCGTGGCGTGGTTAGGCTGAATCTTGCCCACCCATCCCCCTCCAACTCCTGAATCCTACATTCCTCCTACAAACCCCAGAACCCCCATTCCTCTTCCTCCTACAACCCTATAGCCCCCATTCCTCTCATCCCCCTACAAGTGCTGAGCGATTAGTGCCGTTTTGAGGTCGGTTTGGTTTCGGTTCATTATACAAAAAATTATCACGGTTTTCGACAAAACCAAATATAGTTTACATTCAATTGCCAAAACATTGGGTAAACATCAATAGAAAAATAGGGAATTACTATGAAATAATAAAATATTTCAGTGTATATTATTTAGTTTTTATTTGATGATTTTATTATTTTTCATTTAATCATCATCTCATCTCTGCTCAGGCAATAGCAGCCAGCCAGCCAAAGATCCAACGTTCTCTGTGCTCCCCATACTGTACTGTCTGACAAACCTAGTAGCTGTAGCTGGCTAAGTATGCTGCAGAGCTGTATGACGAAAAATAATTTTACTAGATCCCTTTCAGTCTGTAAACCTCGGTTCAACATACTATAGAGAGTCGCACTCTCGTGATTTCAGTTTAAAAACCTCTTTGGGGTGGCGGGCAGTATTTTCACGTTTGGATGAAAAGCGTGCCCAAAGTAAACTGCCTGTTACTCAGGCTCAGAAGCTAAGATATGCATATTATTAGTAGATTTGGATGGAAAACACTCTGAAGTTTCTAAAACTGTTTGAATGATGTCTGTGAGTATAACATAACTCATATGGCAGGTGAAAACCTGAGAAAAATCCAACAAGGAAGTGGGAAATCTGAGGTTTGTAATTTTTCAAGTAATTGCCTATCCAATATAAAGTGTAAATTTGGTCAGATTGCACTTCCTAGGACTTCCACTAGATGTCAACAGTCTTTAGAACTTTGTTTCAGGCTTCTACTGTGAAAGTGGGGCAAATAAGAGCTGTTTGAACCAGTGGTCAGGTTGAAAGCCTTTAGTTTAGTCACGCGCGCGGCCGTGAGCACGAGCTCCGTTCCCTTTCCTTTCCTTTCTAAAGACAAAGAAATTGTCCGGTTGGAATATTAATGAAGATTTATGATAAAAACATCCTAATGATTGATTCTATACATCGTTTGACAAGTTTCTACAAACTGTAATGAAACTTTTTTGACTTTTCGTCTGGACTTAGTGCCTTGTGCATTTGGATTAGTGTACTTAACGTGCAAACAAAAAGGCGGTATTTGGACATAAATGATGGACTTTATCGAACAAAACAAACATTTATTGTGGAACTGGGATTCCTGGAAGTGCATTCCGATGAAGATCATCAAAGGTAAGTGAATATTTATAATTTCTATTTCTGACTTCTGTTGACTCCATAACATGGCGGGTATCTGTATGGCTTGTTTTGGTGGCTGAGCGCTGTACTCAGATTATTGCATGTTGTGCTTTTGCCGTGAAGCCTTTTTGAAATCTGACACAGCGGTTGCATTAAGGAGAAGTATATCTTTAATTCTATGCATAACACTTGTATCTTTCATCAACGTTTATGATGAGTATTTCTGTAAATTGATGTGGCTCTCTGCAAAATCACTGGATGTTTTGGAAGGAAAAATTGAATGAACATATCGCACCAATGTAAACTGAGATTTTCGGATATAAATATGAACTTTATCGAACAAAACATACATGTATTGGGTAACAGGAAGTCCTATGAGTGCCATGTCATGAAGATCATCAAAAGGTTAGTGATTCATTTTCTCTCTATTGCTGCTTTTTGTGACTCCTCTCTTTGGCTGGAAAATGGCTGTATGTTTTTGTGACTAGGCGCTGACCTAACATAATCGCATGGTATGCTTTCACTGCAAATCCTTTTTGAAATCGGACACTGTGGTGGGATTAACAAGAAGTTTATCTTTAAAATGTTGTATAATACATGTATTTTTGAGGAATTTTAATTATGAGATTTGTTTGAATTTGGCGCCCTGCATTTTCACTGGCTGTTGTCAAATCGATCCCGTTACCGGGATTTGATCCCTAAGACATTTTTAAGGATCTACAATCACGCCTGACCAGGCCAATGAAATCCATGCCTCGCCAGAAGCCCTGCCTTGCATAGGTGATAACTATGAGGATCTGATTCATTCCTTCAATTATTCCGCTCAGTATGAACAGGAATGATTCACGCTACTAAAACAAACAATTAGAAAACGAGACTGTCTTACGTTGTGCCAACTAAACTGTCCCATAGTGGTAGAGCGTGCTCATCTTCTGGACGTTGTGTGCTGAAGTTTGTATTTGTTCTCATACGTTTTCTAAATCAAATGATGTGTTATTCTTCAATTTGCTGGTGCAATGATTAAGACGGCTAAGAAAACGAACAAGACGACGACGGCTAAGCCATTTATCTAAAAAGGTACTCACGATCTGCAGCCCGCTCAGGCGGCCCCTCGCTCAAACCAGTCCGTGGGAGTATTGCCCACCGCCTGTGCGACTCGGTCAAGCACCGCTTGCCACTCTTCCCAGACTTGTTGATGAAGGGTCCGGCCCCACCTCGGTTATGTGGACTTTCTCGACTTGGCTAGCGCTGCATAGCGTGCTAGCCAGGTTGGCTAACACGCATAGGCGAGCTAGCTATTACTAGCTATTCCCACGGTGGAGTTGCTCTCTTGTTGAGTATACGTAGTGTTAAGTCACTTGGTTTTTTAAAAATGGAACATGCTACAGTCAAAGAAGCTAGCTAGCCTAGATTATGCTAAAAAAAGAAAAAATCCTGGCTAATGTCAGCTAGCATGCTTAGCTTCCTGCGAGTGAAACGTAATATATTTCCCCCGGTGTTATGGCAACCCCATTCCCATTTGTGTTTACATACGGATAGCCAGGAGCACAATGTTTAGTGAGACTGCCAGATCATAGGCAGTAGGGATGTTCTCTTAATACGTGTGTGAATTTGGCCCATTTCCCTGTCCTGCTAAGCATTCAAAATGTAACAAGTACTTTTGGGTGTCAGGGAAAATGTATGGAGTAAAAAAAGTACATTGTTTTCTTCAGGAATGTAGTATAGTAAAAGTTGTCAAAAAGATAAATAGTAAAGTACATTTACCCCCAAAAAACTACTTAAAAGTACTTTACACCACTGGTTGATTTGATTTATTTATCCATTATTTTACCAGGTAAGTTGACTGAGAACACATTCTCATTTGCAGCAACGACCTGGGGAATAGTTACAAGGGGAGAGGAGGGGGATGAATGAGCCAATTGTAAACTGGGGATTATTAGGTGACCGTGATGGTTTGAGGGACAGATTGGGAATTTAGCCAGGACACCGGGGATAACACCCCTACTCTTACGATAAGTGCCATGGGATCTTTAATGACCTCAGAGAGTCAGGACACCTGTTTAACGTCCCATCCAAAAGACAGCACCCTACACAGGGCAGTGTCCTGGGCATTGGGCTTTTTTTTTTTTTTTAGACCAGAGGAAAGAGTGCCTCCTTACTGGCCCTCCAACACCACTTCCAGCTGCATCTGGTCTCCCATCCAGGAACTGACCAGGACCAACCCTGCTTAGCTTCAGAAGCAAGCCATCAGTGGTATGCAGGGTGGCATGCTGCTGGCGACACATTGGTGAAGCGGGCAAGTGTTAAGAAGTGCAGATTGGCAGGTCATGTCTCAGAAAACGCATGCCTCTCCCGAGCCCGTTGGGGAGTTGCAGCGGTGAGACAAGATCGCAATTGGACATCATGAAATTGGGTAGAAAAAGGGGGTAAACATTTTCTTTTTTTAAAGAGATCCTTGCCTGTAACTCGGGCCCTGAAGCAAGGATATGCATATTCTTGGTACCATTTGAAAGGAAACACTTTGAAGTTTGTGGAAATGTGAAAGTAATGTAGGAAAAGATAATAAAAAATAAAAATAAAAAACGTTCTTTAGTATTTTTTTGTACCGTCATCTTTGACAATCCATATAGTATTATTCCAGCCCAGGTGCAATTTAGATTTGTCACTAGATGGCAGCAGTGTATGTGCAAAGTTTTAGACTGATCCAATGAACCATTGTTTTTCTGTTCAATATGTTGTGTCAAGACTTCCCAAATGTGCCCAATTTGTTTATTAACATGTTTATTAACATGTATAAAATTGTGCACTCTCCTCAAACAATAGCATGGTATTCCTTCACTGTAATAACTACTGTAAATTGGACAGTGCAGTTAGATTAACTAATGGCAGGGTAGCCTAGGTGGAGGGCAGGGTTGCCTAGTGGTTAGAGCGTTGGACTCTTAACCGAAAGGTTGCAAGTTCAAATCTGTCATTCTGCCCCTGAACAGGCAGTTAACCCACTGTTCCTAGGCCGTCATTGAAAATAAGAATGTGTTCTTAACTGACTTGCCTAGTAAAATAAAATAAATAAGAACTTAAGCTTTCTGCCAATATCAGATATGTCTATGCCCTGGGATATTTTCTTGTGACTTACAACCTCATGCTAATCGCATTAGCCTACGGTAGCTCGACCATCCCGTGGAAGGGACACTGATCCCGAAGAAGGATCTACAACTGTGTTGTATCTCGTTTCCCTCCTTCAGGGAATAGTAGTTATAGTCATAATGCTACGTTCATCAAAGTAGGCAAGTCATACTTTCTAGACTGCTTATTACCAAATACTACAACTATCAAATCAGGTTGCGCTACCTCACGAGCTCTCTATCCATCAACCTCTCTCGTGCAGTCTGTGTGTATCCATCTCTGTCCATGCCGGAAAGAATAGGCACAATTGATTATAGTCATTTAAGTTAATTACCACATTTCTGCTGTGAATTAATTTGCTTAAATGGAAACTACAACTCCCTTCAGCCCAGCGTCTCGTATCGTTCTTGACTTCTCTAGAGAAACGGCGCGTAGAGCTAAAAAAAAATTAAGTAATTGAACCAACGTAGGTCATTTAATAACAAACCCTTGCAATTTCAGTTAATCGCTCAGCACTACCACCTAAAAATCCCAGAATCCTCCATTCCTCTCTTCCTCTTACAAACTTCAGAATCTTCCATTCCTCTTTCTCCTATAAACCCCAGAACCCCAATCCTCTTCCTACTACAAACCCCCCCCAAAAAAACATCCCTCTCTTCCTCCTACAAACCCCAGAATCCCTCCATCCTTCTCTTCCTCCTATAAACTCCAGAATCCTTCATTCTTCTCCCTCCTACAAACCCCAGAATCCTTCTTACTTCTGCTGATATTCCTTGATGAGGCGCTTGGCTTTGCTGTACTTGCGCTCCAGGGTCTGGTATTGGGCCTGTGTCTCCTTCAGGTGTTCGTCCACCGCCTGACACAGACTTTGGGCCTCCATCCAGTAGCCCTCCAGCTTCTCCATGCGCTCCTTGTTCTCCCGAACGCTCTGTTCCAGCTGGGCACGCTCCATGCGCCAGCGCAGCTTGTCCTGCTCTGCATGCGCCAGCTAGATGAGGGGAGAAAGTGTATAGTTTATTCCTGTATACTTCTAGTTTACCCCTGGACTGTGTTTTAGTCCAGGGTTAAGGTGGGTCTGTGAAACAAGTCCCATGTTTGTTGGGTAATTGATTTTGGAGCAGGTCTAACCTTTCTCTTCAGTTGTTGAATCTCGGCCTGGGTGACCGCATGCTTTATCTGTAGCTACAGAGGGAGAGAGCGGTTAAAAAATGGACACCATGGCTCACTCCAGCACAATGTCTAATCTCATACGCTCTCTCAACAAGTAGTCGAATTGAATATAACTTTTTCTCCATTTCGAGATGAACATTTGCCTTTGGCATCAAGCCGCCCTTCTCACCTCTTTGAACTTGTGGGCCAGTTTCTCAGGGTCCATCTCCATGGGAGAGAGCATGTCCTCATTCTCCGCCAGGTCAAAAACCTCTATGGCGTTGGGGAATGTGGGGCTCATCTCCTCCTCCTCGTCTGTGGCATACTCACCTGTCTGGAGGACATTCAGAAGATTCGGAGTGTATTCACAATATATTCAGAGAGTGCATTTAGACATTCCTGTCATGTTCCTGTCTTGTTGTGAACCAACAATGTCGTCACACAGTAACCATACCTGCCCATGTAACTACCATGTGAAGTAAATGCATGGTTTTACCAAAGGGGAACCAAGGTTTTTTGGGGGTCCTCACAGGATAGGCCTCCATTTCTATTTCTAATCAATGTTTTCCCTCTACCCTCAAATGGCCACTAGATGGTGAAGTTGAGCATAGAGGAAAAAGCCCTCAAGGAGTAGAACGATAGTGGGCCAGAATTGACACCCTAGAATTGGGCAACCACCATTTTGTGTTTACCAGGCAAGCCTGTCAGAAGGCAAAGCTCGTCAGGGGACTCCGTGGCTGCAGTGATGTGAATCTTGGTTGACAAATAGTCTACATAACAATTGATTATAGACAAATTTGTATGTTGATTTGTGCAATAAATCCCACTCTACTGTACTGTCTATATGGACCTGGTGAGGTCAATAACAAAACACACACACATCTCTGTTAGAAAAAAGAACATTTCCCCTTCCTTCTCAGACGCACGCACTCCTAGGGATGGGTACAGAAACCAGGTATTAAACAGGCCCCGGGGCTAAATTATGAAAGGCCGTAGTATCGATAAGCTTTGAACTTATCGGTTCTGCTTTCGGTACTGGAGAAATTAAGAAAATACATTTCCTATTCATTATTGCTACATAAACGTTATCTTGCACTTTGTATCTCACCAACCGTTTCTAATTTGCAATAATATGAAGACATTCGTCTATGATGCATTTTCGCTATTCCCAACCCAGAAGAGATCTCTCTCTCGCGTCTCTCACACGTTACAGCACGCTGCTCTTAATCAGTGACGATGGTGGAGAGAGCTACACGTTAAAGTGTGGTTACACTTCACCAGAGACGATGCTGACAATGCTCGTTGCCACAGGTGCAACAAGACTTTTGCTCGTGTTTCCGCCCTCACAAGCAATCTGTCCATGTACAGACAGAGAAATGCACCATTTTTGACTGCCTAGCTCGTAGTTTATCTCTCGTTGCCCGATCTACGTTATGTATGTATGCTAGCAGCCTAGAGCCCACACACGGAGTTACAACATTTATGCGAACATGGGTTCATGATCAAAAGTAACCATTAGCCAGCTGATTGTTTAGCTATGGGTGCGTTCATACATTTAATCACCCATTTAAAGATGAAACTTTTTTGTTAAAGTTGCAGCTGCAATGAACCAACCCACTCCTCCCTCTAATACCACTGGTCCAAGCCAAAGACAAGCCCAAAGCCCCATCACGTTGGCAGCTAGTGGGAGGATGACTGAGGAGAGGGTGAATGAGTGCCACCTAGCTGTGACCAAGTTCATAGTGAAAGGCCTACACTCCTTTGCAACATTAGAGTCCAAGGGCTTTATGTAACAGTCTGTCAGTGTATACAGTGGGGAGAACAAGTATTTGATACACTGCCGATTTTGCAGGTTGTCCTACTTACAAAGCATGTAGAGGTCTGATATTTTTTATCATAGGTACACTTCAACTGTGAGAGACGGAATCTAAAACAAAAATCCAGAAAATCACATTGTATGATTTTTAAGTAATTAATTTGCATTTTATTGCATGACGTAAGTACTTGATCCCTACCAACCAGTAAGAATTCCATCTCTCACAGACCTGTTACTTTTTCTTTAAGAAACCCTCCTGTTTTCCACTCATTACCTGTATCAACTGTACCTGTTTGAACTCGTTACCTGTATGAAAGACACCTGTCCACACACTCAATCAAACAGACTCCAACCTCTCCACAATGGCCAAGACCAGGTCCTCCACACCAGGGCAGTGTAAAACAGAAGGTCCTCCACACCAGGGCAGTGTAAAATAGAAGGTCCTCCACACCAGGGCAGTGTAAAACAGAAGGTCCTCCACACCAGGGCAGTGTAAAACAGAAGGTCCTCCACGCCAGGACAGTGTAAAACAGAAGGTCCTCCACACCAGGGCAGTGTAAAATAGAAGGTCCTCCACACCAGGGCAGTGTAAAATAGAAGGTCCTCCACACCAGGGCAGTGTAAAATAGAAGGTCCTCCACA
This sequence comes from Oncorhynchus nerka, assembly GCF_034236695.1. Taxonomy (NCBI): domain Eukaryota; kingdom Metazoa; phylum Chordata; class Actinopteri; order Salmoniformes; family Salmonidae; genus Oncorhynchus; species Oncorhynchus nerka. Next base: position 20,237,382 of record NC_088416.1, read on the forward strand.
CCAGGGCAGTGTAAAACAGAAGGTCCTCCACACCAGGGCAGTGTAAAACAGAAGGTCCTCCACACCAGGGCAGTGTAAAATAGAAGATCCTCCACACCAGGGCAGTGTAAAAACAGAAGGTCCTCCACACCAGGGCAGTGTAAAACAGAAGGTCCTCCACACCATGCAGTGTAAAACAGAAGGTCCTCCACGCCAGGACAGTGTAAAACAGAAGATCCTCCACACCAGGGCAGTGTAAAACAGAAGATCCTCCACACCAGGGCAGTGTAAAACAGAAGATCCTCCACACCAGGGCAGTGTAAAACAGAAGATCCTCCACACCAGGGCAGTGTAAAACAGAAGATCCTCCACACCAGGACAGTGTAAAACAGAAGATCCTCCACACCAGGGCAGTGTAAAACAGAAGGTCCTCCACACCATGCAGTGTAAAACAGAAGGTCCTCCACACCAGGGCAGTGTAAAATAGAAGATCCTCCACACCAGGGCAGTGTAAAATAGAAGATCCTCCACACCAGGGCAGTGTAAAATAGAAGATCCTCCACACCAGGGCAGAGTACAAATCGCAAACTGGCAAAGTAGTGGCAGAGGAGATCTCAGACATTCTGGAAGAGTTTGAGATCGAGCCGAACAAGATTGAGGTGGTGACTGTTGATAATGCTGGCAATCTGGATGTTGCCATCAAGAGGCTACACATCCTAAAAATAGGATGCTTTGCGCACACATTGAATCTGGCAGCCCAAAAAACATACAAAATTACTTCCATTGATAAATTGGCAGCCAGAATCAGAGCAGTGGTCATGTGGTTCAAGAGATCCTCGATGGAACCACAGTCTTGAAGGAAAAGCAGCAGCTCCTTGGTAAGAAGCCAGTTCAATCTATTAAAGTATTATTTAGAAATTCCCACATTTAACAATTTAATTCAATATGGAAGTGTGCGGTAATTAAATGCATGTTGTTTTTTGTTGTTGTTTCAGGCCTTCCGCAACATTCACTCATCCTTGACGTGAAGAACAGATGGAACTCTATCTAATGAGAGATTCATGGAGCAGTATCCAGCCATCCAAGCAGCAGCCTTGGACCCACAACTGAGAACAGCAATGACCAAGGACAACCTGGACCGTCTGAAGGACGAGGACTTCCATAAGGCGGAGTAGTTTGTCCAGCTCATGAGAATCCTCTATACATCCACACTGTGTGTGTCGTGTGAAACGAATGCCACCTGTGGACAGATCAAACCCATCCTCTAAAAACTGGAAGAGCACTTCACTGTGAAGCATGAAGACACAACGTTTGTGGCAACCATCAAAACAGAAGGTATGGGAGAACCTCTCCGAGCGCTATCAGGATGAGGACATTCAAGCCTTCCTGAATGAGGCCACAGCAATGGACACCAGATTTAAAGGGAGGCCGGTGAGTGACGCCACCTGGGACAGGCTGAGGAAGGCAACTGTTGAGGCCAATGTGACAGGAGCAACACCGGGGCTGTCAGAGGAACCGGAACAGACAGACACAGAGCACCAGCAACAGGAGGAGGAGTCTGAAGGAGAGGAAATGGAGGAGACAGTCCCTCCAATGTACAAAACAAGGAGTGCCTTGGAGGAGCTGTTCTCAGAGGAGGACACGGAGTTGAGGTTGACAATCCAACAGGACACCTCGTCCCTCACCCTCAGTGAGCGTGTTGGGCTAGAGGTTGAGCTCTACAAAGGCCTGCCTCCCATCCACATGGCTGAAGATCCTGTGATGTGGTGGTGGGAGAATAGAGCTACTCTGTCCCTCCTCAAAAAACATTGCAACAAGTTACCTCTGTGCTCAAGCCTCCTCCACCCCTAGCGAGAGGGTAGTTTCGACTGCAGGGAACACGATAAGCCAGGAGAGGTCCTGACTTCTGCCAGAGAAGGCAAATATGTTGAACTTTCTCCAGAAGAACTGCTAAGAACTGTTAGTCCTTCTGCAGCCCACCTGCATGCCCCACCCGTGTTGCTCTATACCACTGTATTCTCTTCTGCAGCCCACCTGCATGCCCCACCCGTGTTGCTCTATCCCACTGTATTGTCTTCTGCAGCCCACCTGCATTCCCCACCCGTGTTGCTCTATCCCACTGTATTGTCTTCTGCAGCCCACCTGCATGCCCCACCCGTGTTGCTCTATACCACTGTATTCTCTTCTGCAGCCCACCTGCATGCCCCACCCGTGTTGCTCTATACCACTGTATTGTCTTCTGCAGCCCACCTGCATTCCCCACCCGTGTTGCTCTATCCCACTGTATTGTCTTCTGCAGCCCACCTGCATGCCCCACCCGTGTTGCTCTATCCCACTGTATTGTCTTCTGCAGCCCACCTGCATGCCCCACCCGTGTTGTTCTATACCACTGTATTGTCTTCTGCAGCCCACCTGCATGCCCCACCCGTGTTGCTCTATACCACTGTATTGTCTTCTGCAGCCCACCTGCATTCCCCACCCGTGTTGCTCTATCCCACTGTATTGTCTTCTGCAGCCCACCTGCATGCCCCACCCGTGTTGCTCTATCCCACTGTATTGTCTTCTGCAGCCCACCTGCATGCCCCACCCGTGTTGTTCTATACCACTGTATTGTCTTCTGCAGCCCACCTGCATGCCCCACCCGTGTTGCTCTATACCACTGTATTCTCTTCTGCAGCCCACCTGCATGCCCCACCCGTGTTGCTCTATACCACTGTATTGTCTTCTGCAGCCCACCTGCATGCCCCACCCGTGTTGCTCTATACCACTGTATTCTCTTCTGCAGCCCACCTGCATGCCCCACCCGTGTTGCTCTATACCACTGTATTATCTTCTGCAGCCCACCTGCATGCCCCACCCGTGTTGCTCTATACCACTGTATTCTCTTCTGCAGCCCACCTGCATGCCCCACCCGTGTTGCTCTATACCACTGTATTCTCTTCTGCAGCCCACCTGCATGCCCCACCCGTGTTGCTCTATACCACTGTATTGTCTTTTGCAGGAAAATATTGTTTATTTAATTTGTTTTACATTTCCATCACCACAACATTAGAGTCTATAATAGTGATTTGTTCAAAGCTTTGCTGTTTCTTTTGCTGTAAATAATAGTTGATTTATTTTACATTTCAGAAAATAAAGCAAATGTTTTAATTCTGCTCTTCATTTGTTTCGTTTTTTTCTCAGTAAAAAATAACTAAAAAGAACCGGATCGATAAGCAGTATCGGTAAGAGCAGTAATAGCCTTAAAATCTCAACGATACCCATCCCTATTCACTCCTAACATCTCCAATCTCATGCACATAACACACAGACATTTGAAATATTCCTTTAACAACAGCCGCCTGGGACAAGCCCCAACAAAAGCTTTCCTAACCTTGTCACACCAATGAGTCACTCTCTCTGAGGGAATGCCACACACATCCCCAGCCCCCCCCCCCCCCCTACCCCATCAACCCTGGGCTGTGTGCTCGTCTGAACCCTCCCAGTTGGACCAAGCATCAAAGCCCTGAACACGCCTGTCACAATATCACTCTCCAAACGTGCTGAACATGTTTACGCCGTTTGAACGTTGCATAGCCAACCGGAGTTGAGGAGAAACTGACAAAGTGCAGAGACTGGGGGATGAGCCGGAGTCACATAGGCATCGTTAGATGGCACTGTCCTATCAATAAAAACAAGGCCAAATAACATGAACTATTCATTTTTAAACGCATTAGAAAGGACGTGTATGGTAACACATCTTTAGCAGGAAATGACATTGATGCAGGCTCAGATCTGTTGGGAGGGGGGCATGTTCTGATGGGGATACACAGTGTGATGGAATACCAGACCTGGGTCGTGGCATCTGGCCTGCACTTGTCTGTCTTTCACACCCAAGCCCAGACATCTCTTGAACGTGATTGAATTTAACAAGGAGACGGATTCAATTAATTCAAGCATTTCCTCTCCATGGAAGAGACTGAGGGGAGACAAGGAACTGAGACAATTGCTGGGCTGGGTTTCAATTCCACAACACTTTCCCCTACTGTATATGTCCTTATTCAGCCCCTTTCAAAGATCTGAGATGACTAGGCAGGTATAAAGCACTACGTGCACCTAGGTTCCGTCATATTGCTTAAACCTATCCAGTCCTGTTAGATCAAGTGAAGGGGAGGTGAACAAGGAGTGTTCTCTCTAGAATGACCGTTGTATTATTCCATTGTGAAGGGATCCTGATGGAACATCGGATGGTGATGCGGAGGAAGTGTCAAACGCTTCTTAAGCGCCATCTTGTTCAGTCATATTATTGACTGATGGAAGGAGTGGAGATGTTTTGGATGGGCTGAACTAATCTTTTTTCATGGCGTGTGTGCGTGTGTGTTTGACCAGGGCCCTACGGTAACCGGTCAGAAGTAGTGCACAATAAAGGGAATAGGTTGCCATTTGGGACACAGAGATGTGAGCCCCCTCACCTCCTCGTCCTCCTCCATGTACTGGCTGTAGCGCTGCTCCATCATCTCTTTCTGCCAGCGCTCCTGCTCCAGGGTCTGTTGGATCAGCTGGGCCACCTCGCTATGCTCACCTGGCTTCTCTCGGCCAATCATGAACCTGCATGGGCAACAACGACCAATGGGGTGAGTGGAAAGGCATGTCTGTCAAGGAGTAGCCAATGGGAAGCCGGGGATAGAATTGAGTGGGTAGCAAGGTAAACCTAGTTAAGTTTAGGTCCTAGTGGTTGCAACGTCAGAAGATAGATGTGCTATTGTCACAGAAGGACCATACGGTAGAATTCAAAATCACTCATCCGTTACATTTGCCAAGACATTAGCCCCCAGTTTACAAACAAGTGCAAGCCAGGGCAGCAACTTTTGACGGGAAATTAAAATGAAAGCTTGTGCCTGGAAGGAACATGACACTCACTGTACATGGACGGATGAGTTGACATCACTAATGAGAATCAAAGAAAAATGTGTAGAACGAGTAGAAAATGTGATAAAGATAGCGCTGAGGGAGAAAGACAATTCAGTGAATAAGTGTGGCACGCCATCAGAAGAGAAGATTATGGCGGTGTCTGATATGGCACATTATTCCCTATTTTAGTGCACTACTTTTGCCCAGAACGCTACACAGGGAATAGATTGCGATTTTAGACACAGACTTTTTCTATGTATCACAGATAATAACAATTAAACAAACAAATGTCAGTCCTGGGGACCAGAAAGCACGAGAGAACATGCATGTTTCATAGAATGTGGGACCGAAGCGTCTACAGAGACATTTCATCCGTAGCAGAACTGTCTGACAGTTCGCGACACCGGTTCTGGCTGTCACATGTTGTCAAATGGAATGACCGAGCGGAAAGACCTCAACTGGACGCTTGCCTGGAGATCATTTTCCACACTCAAGCATGTGTGCAAAGCAGCCTGATGCACATTGACACGTAAGACACAAAGAAAAACAGTGCTGTCGCTGATACCACATTTTTACTCAAAGTAATTCTCTCAACAGAATATCATATTCCTTGACTTAAGTGCACTAGACAAAAGGATGAAAACAGCCATTTCTAAATCGATTATAAAGTGATGTATTTTTGTACACCTAATATGGTTTACTGCAGGGGGGAAAAAATGGCATTGATCACTACATCATAAAAATGACCTTAAGTGAGATATAAACGAACAACCCTCTGGTCACCAATCTGTATCCCTGCGAGAGACTAGACTAACACAATTGCTCAATGAGACCTAAGAGAGCGGTAGCTACTTAACTCAACACGACCGCCGGCACCACTGTGGCATCCAGTGTGAGCGGCGGCGGGGGGGGGTCTGTGATACTGTTGTGAGTGTGTGAGGGTTAAGAACCCACTAGAGGCCCCCTCAGTTGCCCGAGGAGAAATAACTCAGTGGTGGTCAAAAGGGCGGAAGAAATTGTGGCTAGGAATCTAACCACTATGTGGAAAAGCCAAGCTGTACACGGAAAAAGATTCCAAGCAAATATGACGCCTAACCTCGCCAGCATTTTCAAAGCAAACCACACCATCTATTTTCTGTGACTATGCTGAATCATATTCACCAAAAAGACGGCGCTTCTAATTTTGGACCAATCAAAACATCACCACCTGTCAGTGCAACCCCTCAGCAGCCTGTGAGGATGATCGACAGATGCTAATCAATGAATATTCACACGCTCAGAGACACTCTCCATCCATCCAGCCTGCAGGACATGAGGCGACGTGGAAAACAACCAGGCCTAGTCTGGAACCATCTGTACGTGTGAATCTGCAAGTATCCCCCCTGCCATCATCTTTACAAACCCATCCGACTTTGGATGAGGTCAAACACCAGCATTCTCCACAGAGATTGTCTAGAGACAATTAAAATGGGTACAAAACTGAACAATAGGTGGGAAATTCACTTTGAAAAAAGGTGCTTCCACAAAGGGAGACAAAAGTCAGATTGGGTAGGCGATGACATTAGTGGGGCATCCCCCCTCCTTTGGTTACAGTCCGTAGTGTTAGACAGCAACCTGAGCTTGGTCCGAGAATCAGGTTGGACCAGGCTGTTTTATAAATAGCTTCGCCACTCCCTCACCGTCCTCTCCACTATCTCCCTGGGATCCAGGCTCATGTATTAATCAGGCTCTCCCATCTCTGGGTGGCTGTGATGTGAAGACAGGGAGAGACGTCTCTGCTCGCCTCTAGCTACACTACAGTCAAACTGCCCTGCCAAATAACACAAGGACCCCCACAGGCAGTTAAAAATACAGGAGAGGGATGAGGGGGGAATAGGACAGGGCGATATGGCCAAAATATTATATCACAGTATTTTTAAAAAAATTGGACGGTAATGATGGTATTTTTTGTTTTTGAATAGTAAAAGTTCTACATTTGCTTTATGAGTAGTGAGTGAGCCTAGGGTGGCAACATATACATTCTAAGTGATTTCAATGAGTCTTTCTCCATTCTGATTGCTTTATACTGTTCAATTCAACCAAAACAAATGTCAGTACTTTTATAATTTCTGCATTTCCTGCACTCAATTGCATTGGTGGAAAAAGTACCCAATTGTCATACTTGAGTAAAAGTAAAGATACGCTAATAGAAAATTAAGCAAAAGTGAAAAGTGAAATTCACCCAGTAAAATACTACTTGAGTAAAAGTCTAAAAGTATTTGGTTTTAAATATACTTAAGTATCAAAAGTAAATGTATAAATAATTTCAAATTCCTTATATTAAGCAAACCAGATGGCACCATTTTCTTTTTTATTTACAGATATCCAGGGGCACACACACTCCAACACTCAGATATAATTGATAAACAAAGCATTTGTGTTTAGTGAGTCCTTCAGATCAGAGGCAGTAGATGACCAGGGATGTTCTCTTGACAAGTGCGTAAATTGGAACATTTTCCTGTCCTGCTAAGCATTCAAAATGTAACGAGTACTCTTAGGTGTCAGGGAAAATGTATGGAGTAAAAAGTACAGTATTTTCTTTAGGAATGTAGTGAAGTAAAAGTAAAAGTTGTCACACCAAAAAATAGTAAAGATACAAAAAAAAAAAAAAAAAAACTCAAATAGTACCCGAAAATATTTTTTACTTAGGTACTTTACACCACTGCTCAATTGGGATAATTTCCACACTGCCACGTAGGGTTGCACGATATGGGCAAATAATCTAGGATTTATTTTTAACCAAATGTTGCAATTGCGATTTGACTTGCGAATTAGAGCAAAACTGTTGGAATCATGGAAATAGAATGACTATTCTAATTCTATAGCTAGAATATAATAGTGGGCACTTTGAATACAGTGTTGTTTGAAATTCCAACGAATTAAAATGCCAGGGAGGAGTTATTGTGACAGGATAGGAACTAAATTATTGATAAGTGTTTCCTAGGGGACCCTATCAGCTTTGGCGACATTGCATGTTTTAATTTTAGCTACTTCATGTAGCTAACATTCTTGCTTTGCATATTCCTCTTTGATTTAGACGATACTGTTGCACAAACAACATGCCGATTTAGGTCTACACCATTACTGGTATTATCAGGCTGTATTAGCTAGCTACGTTTGCTCTTACTCAGTACCTAGCTATTAGCATTAGCGGCTAACAATTAGCATCTCACAAGATTTAGGGCAACTTGCTAAGAAAATACAAACTAGCTGTTTGCTGATGTAAGAAACACAAACGAATAGTGTCAATATAGAATGCTAGTGGATTTATATTAAGAAGCAAAATGAAAACAGCATTGATGTCATCAACATTGTTGCATGTGCTGCATTGACCATGCAGACCTCTTAGTTGAGGAACATCAAATGCGCTCCTTGAGTGACAGGGGCGTGGCTAGGTCTGTGGAAAGTGGCACGGAGAGAAAGAGTGAGAGAGATGACTAAAAGTAGCGAAGTAAACTAACAAAATGGATGTTACACACAGCGTAACATTTAACAAAACATTCAAATAACGGTATAGAAGGTCAAGTAAAAACCCAAATCTGTCCCTGCATCAATACCGGTATATCATAAAATAAGGTATACCGCCTAGCCCTAGGGGGGAATGGGGAGAGGGGGATCCCGATTGTGATCTGGTCTGAAGGGAGGTGGAATTATTTGGGAGCAATAGTGTGTTTGGTTCCCTATCACCAGTCTTCATAAAGTTCTGTATCTAGACCCCCTTCCTTCCAATCCCATGCTTAGTTTCTCATGACAGATTTTGACCAGAGTGCAGTAAATACACAATATGTACCAATAGCTTGATGTTGAAACCTAGTGTTTATTGACAGCTATTGGGTGAGGGTTCTTACTTGACAGTGCCGGTAGTGTTCCTGAGGACGGAGGCAGCAAAGGCCTGGGTCACGCCCACCAGACTGGTCCCGTCCACCTCCACAATCAGGTCATTCACCTGGATCCTGCACGGGGGGGGGAGTGATAGTGAACAATGGGAAAAGAGGACAAGGAGCAAGGGAAAAACACCATTTTTGGATACACTGCTGAAACACAGATTGTTCAGAACCTTTCATCTCTGTGCGCAGCTCCTCCGTCAGTGACCGTCTTGACGAAGATGCCCAGTTTCTCCAGACCCATGTCAGCCCCGGCACCCATGCCGATGATGCTGATCCCTAGACCGTCCCCATCTGTGGAGAGGAGGGGATAGGATATGGGGAAATTGTATTTAATCAAATACTACAATAACCTCATGAATATGAGAATGACTTACCAAGAAAAACCTTTACAAATGTCTAATTCAAGGTAAAAAGGAGTTGGAGCACTCAACAAAAAAAGGCAGATTTATATTTTTGCTCACTTTAATCCATTGTACAGGATCCATTGTTGTGTCTCAATAGGCCACTAGGCTAGAAATAGGAGCTAAGTGCAATGGTCAGGTCACTCCGCGGAAGACGTCAGCTTGACGTCGAAACGTCAGTCACCTGTTCGTACAATGGATTAAAGTGAGAGAAAAAATAAATCAATCTCTGCTCTTTTTTTGTTTTAGTGCTCCAACTCCTTTTTACCTTGAATTCATCCTTTTGGAAGTTTTTCTTGGTAAGCCATTCTCATGATTTTTGTCATTGTTGTTGAGCACCCCTCCTTTCCTTTGTTTGCTGAAGCGAGAAGGCCCACCTGAACTCTAACCTCATAAATGTTACCGTCCAGATGTAAGGGAATAAAATGGGGGACCTTGACTTAAAGATAGAGTAGCTAGCTAAAACTACTACGCCATTATCCATATTAGAACCCAATTAGCCACTGCTAATTTAGTGTAATATAAATCCAATAAGGAGATAACGGGCGACTCCGAATTCATTAGCGACCACTTAGCACTTAGTGACCACTAAGGTGTTTCATCGTCATGTAAATATATGCGGCTAGCAGATTTGTGAGAAAAAAAAGTAAAAGGTTACTCAAAGACTTCAACTAGCTAGTTGAAGCAATTTAATGGAAACTACAGACTTCACTGAAAATGTTTAGCTACTAGTTGTAACTTTAATAGTTAGAGTTAAATGTTTACAGTTAATTCTCTCTCTAGTCGTCTTTCTGTTGTATTGGTTTATGCTATTGAACTCCAAAGCGACAGCGTAGTGGCGCAGCGGTCTAAGGCACTGCATCTGCCTGGTTAAATGTTTTTTATTTTTTTATTTTTTTATCTCGGTGCAAGAGGCGTCACTACAGTCTCTGGTTTGATTCCAGGCTGTATCACATCCGGGCGTGATTGGGAGTCCCATTGGGCAGCGCAAATTAGCCAAGCGTCGTCAGAGTTTGGCCCGGGGTAGGCAGTCATTATAAATAAGAATTTGGTCTTAACTGACTTGCCTAGTCAGGAGGCTGAAGAAATGTGGCTTGTCACCCAAAACCATCACAAACTTTTACAGATGCACAATTGAGAGCATCCTGTCGGGCTGTATCACCGACTGATACGGCAATCTCGGCAACTTTGCCCCCGGCCCACAACTGCAGGGCTCGCCAGAGGGTGGTGCAGTCTGCACAACGCATTACCGGGGGCAAACTACCTGCCCTCCAGGACACCTACAGCACCCGATGTCACAGGACATCATCAAGGACAACAACCAACCGAGCCACTGCCTGTTCACCCCGCTACCATCCAGAAGGCGAGGTCAGTACAGGTGCATCAAAGCTGGGACCAAGAGACTGAAAAACAGCTTTTATCTCAAGTTTCTTGGCAATTTCTCACATGGAATAGCCTTAATTTCTCAGAACAAGAATAGACTGAAGAGTTTCAGAAGAAAGGTCTTTGTTTCTGGCCATTTTGAGCCTGCAATCGAACCCACAAATGCAGATGCTCCAGACACTCAACTAGTCTAAAGAAGGCCAGTTGTATTGCTTCTATAAATCAGCACAACAATTTTTCAGCTTTGCTAACATAACTGCGAAAGGGATTTCTAATGATCAATTAGCCTTTTAACATGATTAGCTAACACAACGTGCCATTGGAACACAGGAGTGATGGTTGCTGATAAATCTGCCTCTGTACGCCTATGTAGATATGCCATTTACATTTTTCTAAGAATTTGTATATATTTTTTAAAATTCCAGCTACAATAGTCATTTACAACATTAACAATGACTACTGTATTTCTGATCATTTCTAAGTGACCCCAAACTATGAACGGAAGTGTATATTCTATACCATCTATTCCATCTTAGCCTATTTTACTTAGCCTCTGTCATTGATCATGCATATAAAAAAGAAACTTCCCTTTTTCAGGACACTGTCTTTCAAAGATAATTCGTAAAAATCCAAATAACTTCACAGATCTTCATTGTAAAGCGTTTAAACACAGTTTCCCATGACTGTTCAATGAACCACAAACAATTAATGAACATGCACCTGTGGAACGGTCGTTAAGACTCTAACAGCTTACAGACGGCAGGCAATTAAGGTCACGGTTATGAAAACTTAGGACACTATAAAGAGGCTTTTTTACTGACTCTGAAAAATACCAAAAGAAAGATGCCCAGGGTCCCTGCTCATCTGCGTGAACGTGCCTTAGGCATGCTGCAAGGAGGAATGAGGACTGCAGATGTGGCCAGGGAAATGAATTGCAATGTCCATACTGTGAGACGCCTAAGGCCGCTACAGGGAGACATGACGGACAGCTGATCGTCCTCGCAGTGGCAGACCACGTGTAACAACACCTGCAGAGGATTGGTACATCTGAACATCACACCTGCGGGACAGATATAGGATGGCAACAACAACTGCCTGAGTTACACCAGGAACGCACAATCCATCCATCAGTGCTCAGGCTGTCCGCAATAGGCTGAGAGAGGCTGGACTGAGGGCGTGTAGGCCTGTTGTAAGGCAGGTCCTCACCAGACATAACCGGCAACAACGTCGCCTATGGGCACAAACCCCACAGTCGCTGGACCAGACATGACTGTCAAAAAGTGCTCTTCACTGATGAGTCGCGGTTTTGTCTCACTAGTAATGGTCAGATTCGCGTTTATCGTCGAAGGAAAGAGGGTTACACCAAGGCCTGTACCCTGGAGCGGGATCGATTTGGAGGTGGCGGGTCCGTCATGGTCTGGGGCGGTGTGTCACAGCTTCATCAGACTGAGCTTGTTGTCATTGCAGGCAATCTCAACGCTGTGCGTTACAGGGAAGACATCATCCTCCCTCATGTGGTACCCTTCCTGCCAGCTCACCCTGACATGACCCACCAGAAAGACAATGCCACCAGCCATACTGCTCGTTCTGTGCGTGATTTCCTGCAAGACAGGAATGTCAGTGTTCTGCCATGGCCAGCGAAGAGCCCGGATCTCAATCCCATTGAGCATGTCTAGGATCTGCTTGATCGGAGGGTGAGGGCTAGGGCCACTCCCCCCAGAAATGTCTGGGAACTTGCAGGTGCCTTGGTGGAAGAGGGTGGTAACATCTCACAGCAAGAACTGGCAAATCCCCCTTTGTTCAGAGACACATTATTCCATTTCTGCTAGTCACATGTCTATGGAACTCAGTTGTTGAATCTTGTTATGTTCATACAAATATTTACAAATGTTAATTTTGCTGAAAATAAACACAGTTGACAGTGAGAGGACGTTTCTTTTTTTGCTGAGTTTATTTATATATTCTTATTCCATTCCATTAGGCGTTTGTTGTGGAATTGTTAAATAGTGCAGCAATATCTAACAAGTAATATCTGAACTAGAAGCACAAACATTTCTTTACAAACGCAATAACATCTGCTAACCATGTGTATGTGACCAATTAAATTTGATATGATTTTGATAAAGGTTGCATTTAAAAAATATATTTAAATACATAAAATGTATTTTTTCTTTTTTTGAACCTTTATTTAACTAGGCAAGTCAGCTTAGAACAAATTCTTATTTTCAATGACGGCCTAGGAACAGTGGGTTAAACTGCCTGCTCAGGGGCAGAACAACAGATTTGTACCTTGTCAGCTTGGGGATTTGAACTTGCAACCTTTCGGTTACTAGTCCAACGCTCTAACCACTAGGCTACCCTGCCGCCCCTATGATTGGCCCCAGCAGGAATCAAACCCACAGCCCTTGGTGTCGCACGCGCCAGGCTCTATCGACTGAGCCATGCAGGACTAACAATGTTCTGTAATGCTCTAGAAGATTCCACCAGGTTGTACCTTTCTCTAATTCCACAGGGAAGAGGTCCAGTCTCTCCACCCTTTTCTCCAGCTCGTACTCAGCCGACGCCGCCATGGGGTCCACGTCATCATTACGCCGGTCGTAGTCCTCGTTGGAGTACGTGGTGAACACCTGCCAAGAGAAGACAAAAAGGTCATAGGTCAGTTCGACACTCACCAACACACAAGGTTTACACCACAACAGGTTTCCCATAGAGAAGACATTTCCTCTAGGAGAGTCATTCCCAAACTGTGGGGAGCGCACCCGGTGTGAACAGTTTGTGTTATGAACAGTGCTCTTGCCCAAAGGTTGGGAACCCCTGCCCTAGAAAATGATTTAAGGTCAGTTTAGCATTTTCACCACTAATGGTTAAGGATAAGACTACGGGAAGAGTTAGCTGATCCTAAAAATCTCTGCTAACAGACATACAGACCTCTACCCAGAGCTAAAAGGAGAGCCAGGCGGCCAAGGCGCAAACAGGGCGGAAGGAGACGTCTCCAATAACCAGACAGACAGGGGTGGTGTTATATACGGCCCGCTGATACATACACACACCCTCATGGCTTCTCACTGAGCTAATGGCTTCTCATCCAACCTAATAAAGTCTATCTAGTTTAATGTGTGTGAGTGCGCTAGAGAGAGGAGAGGAGAGAGCGTATGTGTGTGTGTGTGTGTGTGCACATGTGCATTCGTGTGTGCATTTAAGGCCTCTCTCCTCCCTCTGCAGCCAGCCAAATTCACTCTGGCAGCGAGGACATACTTCTGGGTGGTGTTGGTGTGCCCTGCTGCTCTGGCAACTTGTGGGTGTGGAGAGCAGTGGTGAGGGTGCTCCAGTGAGCGGTTAGGTGGGGTGTATTTTAGCGCTACTCAGGTGATTTATATTTAACAGGGAGATGTATTTTTCATAACCTCCTGTCCTGCATTAGATAGGTGTCCGGGCAGGTCTGGAGAGGTAATGGCGTTTTTTTGGGGGGGGGACGTTCTGCTTTCAGAGGGATGAGGTTTCATATTTGAAATGGGGTCGTGCACTTGTGCGCACACACACACACACGGAGTTTCACATGTATTATTCATATCATAAATTGGGAGGAATCTTTAATCCAGTTATTTGATCTGATTCAAGGTTGCCATGACGACATTATTCATATACATTAATTTCCATAGTAAAAACCCACCACCAACAAATTAACAACAACAACAGTAATCCACAAGCGCGTATAAATAGGTAGATACTCTCTTGCTGAGGTTAAAAGGATAAAACACAACCCTCAACCTTTATGATTTTCTACTGCTAGAATTCTAACCCCAAATCCCCTAGTGGCCTAGTCCAAAATTTGATGAAAGACATTTTCAACACCTTGTGCTCATAGGAGCAGAGTAAAGAAGGTAGATGAGGCACAGATGTGAGAAATAATTCAAAGTAGGCAACAAGGGAATTGAGTTCATCAGCTGGTCAGGGGAGAATTTAATAAGCCGTGTGGTATTTTATGGGGAAATTCAGATTGACTGTGCGAGAGGCAGACAGAGAAGGAAAGAGAAGGCAAAAATAAGGATTTGGAATTCAGCATTGGTTCAAGTCCTCAAATCTCCTCTTCAAGTTTCAGTTTTCCATAGAGTGACATGAACACTGTCTGCTTCAATAAGCTCTTACTAAAAGAAGCCTAGACCGGACACTAGTACAGTGAAAGTACAGTGAAATGCTTAACTTAATAACTACCCAACAATGCAGGATTCAACATCAAAAGAGGACAATTTTTTTTTTTTAAAACAAGATGACACATAACACCTAAATAACGTGTAGGAGTGTGATGCGTCTTCTTGTCAAGCGAAAGCCGCTCTATTCAGGGCTGCGAAACGTTGTGCCACACCCCTCTGCTCCAAAAAGGCAGAAGATTCATATTTACTACTGAGAAAGACAGATCACTACCCCTAGTAAAATACCAACACTTGTTAGCTTTCTTTTACACCAGAGACGGACTACTTATCACAAAGCCACACTTAACTAAGCCCAACCGTAAAATCAACATGTATTTAACTGATGGGGGGGGGGGTTCATTTACATATAATTTGCATAACACTCCCCAACTGGAAAATAAGCCTACAAACTATGCCTCTGATTTACCAGCTCATTTCAACTGGTGAAAACCCAGCACTGCCACCCAGATGTTTAACATACAGAAACATTTCGTCCTAAAGACAGCTCTGGATAAGTTACAGCACAGGGAGCATAAGAAAAGGAAGACATTTTATAGCACATAAACCGGAGGTGTGTTAACACATAATATCATATGATTGGCTCTATGTAGCAGCCAGCGAAGATGCTGTTTTTACCCTCCACCTATTAGATAACTACAACCAGACTGATTCAGAGGTGTCGGGTTAGATGCAGAAGACACATTTTCGGTGGAATGCATTCAGTTGTGCGAATGACTAGGTATCCCCTTTCTCTTTCAGAACGTACTCATACCGCTTGACTTGTTCCACATCTTGTTGTGTTACAGCCTGAATTCAAAATGGATTACATTTATATATGTTTTTACATACAATACCCCATAATGACAAAGTGAAAACAAGTTTTTAGAAATGTTTGCTCATTTATTGAAAAATAAATACAGAAATAACTCATTTACATAACTATTCACACCAGAGTCAATATTTGAATCACCTTTGGCAGCGATTACAGCTGTGAGTATTTCCGGGTAAGTCTAAGAGATTTGCACACCTGGATTGTACAATATTTGCAATTATTTTTTATTTTTTTAATTGTTCAAGCTCTGTCAAGTTGGTTGTTGATCATTGCTAGACAGCCATTTTGAAGTCTTGCCATAGATTTTCAAGCCGATTAAGTTAAAACTGTAACTAGGCCACCGAGAAACATTCTATGTCGTCTTGGTAAGCAACTCCAGTGTATATTTGGCCTTGTGTTTTAGATTATTGTTCTGTTGAAAGAAACATTTGTTTCCCAGTGTTTGTTGGAAAGCAGACTGAACCAGGTTTTCCTCTAAGATTTTCCCTGTGCTTAGCTCTATTCCGTGTATTTTTTATCCTAAAAAAAAATGACCACCTAGTCCAGCCTTACATGCTTGAAAATATGAAGAGTCGCACTCCAGTGATGTGTTGGATTTGCCTCAAACATAACGCTTTGTCTTCAAGACATAAAGTTAATTTCTTTGCCACATTTTTTTGCAGTTTTATTTTAGTGCACGTTTTGGAATATTTGTATTCTGTACAAGTTTCCTTTTCACCTCTTAACATTTAGGTTAGTATTGCGGAGTAACTACAATGTTGTTGTTCCATCCTCTGTTTTCTCCTGTCACAGCCATCCAACTCTGTAACTGTTTTAAAGTCACCATTGCCCTCATTCTTCCTCTCCAGCAACGGAGTTAGGAAGGACGCCTATATTATCTTTGTAGTGAATGAGTGTAATCGATACACCACCCAAAATGTAATTAATAACTTCACCATGCTCAAAAGGATATTTAATGTCTTTTTTTTGTGTGTTAAAAAACAACAACATCTACCTAGAAGGTGCCCTTCGTTGTGAGGCATTGGAAAACCTCTCTGGTCTTTGTGGTTGAATCTGTGTTTGAAATTCACTGCTCGACTTGGGGACCTTACAGATAATTGTATGTGTGAGGTATAGAGACGAGGTTGTCATTCTAAAAAATGTTAAAACGCTATTATTGCAGAGTCCATGCAACTTATGTGAGTTAAGCACATTTGTACTCCTGAACGTACAGTTTTTAAGCTTGCCATATCAAAGAATGTGAATACTTAAAGCGAGAGAGAGATGGAATGATTGGGTCTGTGAGAGAAAATAGAAATAAAACAACCATTCAAATCCTTAAAATATCCATTAGGCCCTTTCTTTCACAACCTTGTTTTTGACCCCTTCCTCCTCCACACATATCCCATCACTCTCTCTGCCTAGGAGCATCAATATTTTATCAAATGCATTGTAATCTCAACTCTCTGCTTTTCAAGAATCTCTCGCCCTGCGCTCTCTCAACAGTTTCCCCACTCCGTGTGAATACCATCGCCGTGGTCACATGGTGCCCGTCGCCATAGCAACCCGCAGCTTAGCAAATGTTAGTTTGACACCAGTTTCTCTCTCGTATCTCTCTTTGTCTCTCTCTCCCCAGGCTGCAGTCAGAGGGCAGTTTCTCTCTCTTCAGTCTCAGCGTCTCTCTCCGTCTAGACTTCGGGGAATTCATTTTACGCATATGCACGTACACACAAACACTCACACGCCTTTTAAAACGTGCACGGCACACATTGAAAAAAACCTGTGTGCTTTCAGTGTCTCCACTGTCGTGGCGTATTGCTCAGCTAAATAGTGAACATCTAATTGAACTATTTGACATCTGAAAACATACATCTACAATACCTTTGACAATATGGTCGAAAATCAGCGGAAGCTTCCACAGCGGGAAAAACATAAAAGATACCCGCCCTCCCTCACTCGATATGAACAAGCTGACCAGCTCAATGATCTCTATACTAATCTCTCCATCTTCCTATAGAGAGTCAATTATACATTTGCTGTACTAAAACTATGGGCAAAAGCTAAGTAATGGCTTTCAGAGCTGTAATGGACCTTATGATTGTAACACGAGAATGAGGACAGACAAGAGAGTGGTCTTTACTGTAGCTCAGTTAGTAGAGCATAACGTTTGCAACGCCAGTATAGTGGGTTCCATTCTCAGGACCACTCGTAGGTCAAATGTAGGCGCGCATGAATGGAAGTCACTTTGGATAGAAGCGTCTGCTAAATGGCATATATTACTGAACAAAATGTAAAAGTGTTGGTTTCATGAGTTGAAATAAAAGATCCCAGACATTTTACATATGCACAAAATGCTTATTTCTCTGGTAGTGAGCATTTCTACTTTGCCAAGATAATCCATCCACCTGACAGGTGTGGCATCAAGAAGCCGATTAAACAGCTTGATCATTACACAGGTGCACTTGGTGCTGGGGACAAATAAAGGCTACTAAAATGTAGTTTAGTCACACAACACAATGCCACAGGGGGGCGTGCAATTGACATGCTGACTGCAGGAATGTCCAACAGAGCTGTTGCCAGATAATATAATGTTAATTTCTCTGCCATAAGCCAATGTCATTTCTGAGAATTTGGCAGTGTGTCCAACCGGCCTCACAACCGCAGACCACATATAACCTCGCCAGCCCAGGACTTCCACTTCTGGCTTCTTCACCTGTGGGATCATCGGAAACCAGCCAACCGGACTGCTGATTAAACGCAGTAGTATTTCTGTCTGTAATAAAGCCCTTTTGTGGGGGAAAAACTCGTTCTGATTGGCTGGGCCTGGCTCCCAAATGGGTGGGCCTATGTCACCCATGTGAAATCCATAGATTAGGGCACAATGAATTTATTTCGATTGACTGATTTTCTTATATGAACTTTAAATCAGTAAAATCCTTGAAATGGTTGCATGTTGTGTTTATATTTTTGTTCAGTATATTATGGATACAAGCCTTAGCAATGGTATATTGGTCATATACCACAAACCCTTGAGGTGCCTTATTGCTATTATAAAATGGTTAGTGGTTACCAGCATAAATACAACATGAGAATGAGGACAGACAGAGAGAGAGAGAGAAGATTCCAGATGACCTCAGAGATCCAGATATGACCAGTGGAAAATGAACACAGCTGCCCAGCATGATATCACAGCCATAAAATACCAGCCAAATGCAAACCAGTAAAAAAAATGAGAGTGAAGTTATTGTAGTGACTAAGACAGTTACAGTAGCCAACTATTTTCAGATAATGTATCCATGTAGATGTGCAGGCTATTGTATAGCACACAGATGTGAATAAATCATTTTGATAGTACAGTATATAGTATGAGACCAAGTCTGAATTTTGGGCCCTGCTCTGACCAGTTTGGAAAGTCCTCATCCCTAGCTGGCAGCTTGTCCTGTCCCCCTGGAGCTGTACATTGATACAAGTGGCCAGCTGTGGCAGGGAGAGCGACACACGGGCCATGTCCGAATACCCGTACTCGCATTCTAAATATTAGGGTATTTTGGGTATGCAAAAATACAACGTTTTATAGTGTGACATTTCGAAAATGTAGTACGCTTTAAAATGCCAGGGTGCCGTACTCATTTTCCGGCTTTTCATCTCGTAGAATACCCGGCACACTATCAAGGAAGATAATCGTCTTTCGAGATCCACGTGTGTTTGACAACAGCTAGCTGGTAATCAGCTGAGGGGACGCGCTGTACCAAAATGAACGAATGGCGGGGAATCAACGTAATTATGCGTCAGATGACACATTCTCAGTAGGATGAGCCTAGTATGTTGCTTACTGCATTCGTTCTTACTAAACAGTGTATTCTAAATGGTGTGTAGCTTTAGTAAGTAGTAGGGAAGACAGATTTCTTACACTGCCATGGACTAACCCAATTCAGGGTGAGAGAGAGAAAGAAAGAAGAAAATTGAGAGGGTTGGGGGGAAATGAGGAAGGAAGGAGAGGAGAAGGATAGAGGATAAAACAGATGTCCTGGTTGTGTTCAGTTTGTGGGAGCTGTTCATAACCACTTATACAGGATCAGCTATTATTCCATCAATCTCCCTAACGGTTGAGATGAAGAACGAGGGTTAAATCTGAACCTAGATCTGTGGTTCAAGGTGACCCCTACCTTTAGCAGGTTACTTAGGGGAGAGCGAGGTGGGTAGAAAGTGACTGCGTCCCGAACGTTCCTATGGGCCTAGATCAAAAGTATAGGGAATAGGGTGCAATTTTGGACGCAGAGACAGTGAGGAATGTGGCTGGGCTGATCACTGGGTTTAACCATCTCCCGGTCCCTGCCTCTCAGCCATTCCACAGGATTTAGCTGGCATGTGGCTGGCACTATGCTAGCAACAGCATAGCATGTCGCTAATGCTAACAGCATAGCAATTACAACCATAGCATAGCCTGTACCTTCTCTCTTGGCTCCGCCCAGCTGTATGTGTACTGCGGTGGGGTGGAGGGGGTGTGGTGGCTGGCTGGAGCCAGGCGAACACAACGGACGAGTGTACGTAAAAGCTCTGGCACAGTCAGCGGTTTAGACTCCAGTGAGGCGGGGCAGAGTGTGTGCCTAGGTTTTATTTCACAAGCTGTTTTTCCTTTAAAAAAAGAAGCAAATGGTTTCATGCGCCTTAAGAGCGATGTAAATTGGGCACGCGGGCCGATGTTTGACACTGCTGACCTGGTTACCATGGACACACACAGCTCTCAGTCAGGCCTGTGGACACCGGGAACGTGACTAGAGTATTTTCAGCATCCCTCACAGAAAAACGACATATAAATGCAATCAGTTTGGGCAATAGGGCTCATGCATGTGATTAAAGCACGTGGCAACCCGCAGCGATTGTGATACTCACCAGAATGGCTAAGAGAAACACAGCAGAGGGGGGAGAGATGGTATAGAGGGAGGGGAATGTGGAGAGAAGAGGGGTCCACAACTACTGCCACAGACTCCCACACCCCCTGTTTCCATACAAGACTAGGTCAATTTCCCATCTCCTACTGAGGTCCGTTTTCTTTGGAACAGTCTCCCAGAACATCTCCAGGCACACTGCAACAGCTTCAACTCCTTCAAATTCAAAACCAAAAAAAGATCTGGATATTCCACGTAAAAGCCTCATCCCAGTAAATTCTCTGCCTATCAGCCTTTTGTCTTGATTAGGCGTTGTACTTTACAATAATTTTTCCTTCACCCCTTAATTCACCATGTTGTCCTTCTGCTGTGTGTAAATCGCCAATCACTTGTTTATCCCTCTTAAAAATCAGAGAGAGAGAGACAGAGACAGAGACAGAGAGAGAGAGAGAGAGAGCATCATCGTCACACACAGCAGGTCTTAACAGTGCTCGTCACAGAGGACGTCCTCGCCTCTGCTCTGTACTGTCCCCTTCAATGAGAGGCAGGTCACTGACAATACTGTACACACACACACACACACAGAATGCAGCGGGGAGGGGGAGAAGAAACTACCAGTCACAGACACCATTCTCCCAACAGGAGCATGAATATGTCCACATGTAGAGTATCTTAATAACACTTCAGCAGGGCGGTCAAACCCATTCCATGGAGGATCTGGTGTCTGCTGGTTTTAGGTTTTTCCTTTCAGTTAAGACCTAGGCGACCAGGCGAAGGGGAGTTCCTGACTAACTAGTGGCCTTAATTCATCAATCAAGTACAAGGGAGGAGAGAAAACACGCACACTCGGCCCTCAATTGAATGAGTTGGACACGTGCACGGCAGCATCTGGCTTAAAAAGGTAGACTCAGCAATGGCGTCATCATGCATAATGTGGAGGCAACACAGTTCAAATCTGCCAAGATCTTCCAATTTGCAGCCTCCCTTGCTGAGTGTACATTTTATTATTTTTTCAAACACGTTGCTCAAGGGAAAACAGCAGGTCTACGCCTTTAATTCAAATCCCAAATTATAACGCCAACTTTGTCCCAGCCACTATTGCACATTGCTGCCTTAGCACGCTAGGCTAACGTTGTTATGCCTAACGGCTAGCACAGCAGGGGCAGGAGGAGGCTGTTTGCCTAGCTAAATAATCCACTTGGTGATCTGATAATGAACCTGAGGAGACATGCTGGTTTTAACAGTGTGGGGGGTCCACGCTGCTGGGGTTTAGCGGGAGGAAGGCGGGGGGGAGAGAGATGGGCGGGTGAGGAGGGAGTATTTTGATGAAGACGTTTTCCTGTCTAGATGTGCGTGCGCACACACCACACACACTTAGCCTCAGTCTGTCTTTATGTCTCTAGGGGGTTCATGTGTCACTACCCCTGACAGCTAAGGGTGATGGGCAACAACAGCAAAAATCCATGTCGCTAAGGAGTTGCTATGGCGTCAGCCACACCGTGGTGCAAGCGCTGTATCGTAGGTCTATAGTCAGTAGAATACGCTCAAGACTGACTCTGGAACAGTTTCAGACACTACTGGGGAGGGACAGGAAGCACAACATGACGACAGGAAGTGGTTGATACTGATCGGCTTCTGTTCCACCTCCCTTGTGACAGGCCTGTGTGTGTGTGTGTGTGTGCGCGTGTCGGTGTGTGTTTCCACTGTCAGACTGGGGGAGTCTTCCCTTCCTGTGTGTGTGTGTGTGTGTGTGTGTGTGTGTGTGTGTGTGTGTGTGTGTGTGTGTGTGTGTGTGTGTGTGTGTGCGACTGTGTCTTTGCATGTTTCCAAACGTTTTAAAGCTGTATCTTCAATAGAGCTTTTGGGTGTTTCCCATGAATTATAAGCCACAAATAAAGCAAAAACATACACCCAGCGCCCAGCCTCGTGACTCAACCCAAAGAAATCCGCCGCAACCCATCGGTTGGGAAACACAGGGCTAAAAAGCATTGTACATTCTAGCCTGTATAGTAGGCCTACAGAGAAACACGGGGCTAAAGCATTGTACATTCTAGCCTGTATAGTAGGCCTACAGAGAAACACGGGGCTAAAGCATTGTACATTCTAGCCTGTATAGTAGGCCTACAGAGAAACACAGGGCTAAAGCATTGTACATTCTAGCCTGTATAGTAGGCCTACAGAGAAACACGGGGCTAAAGCATTGTACATTCTAGCCTGTATAGTAGGCCTACAGAGAAACACGGGGCTAAAGCATTGTACATTCTAGCCTGTATAGTAGGCCTACAGAGAAACACGGGGCTAAAGCATTGTACATTCTAACCTGTATAGTAGGCCTACAGAGAAACACGGGGCTAAAGCATTGTACATTCTAACCTGTATAGTAGGCCTACAGAGAAACACGGGGCTAAAGCATTGTACATTCTAACCTGTATAGTAGGCCTACAGAGAAACACGGGGCTAAAGCATTGTACATTCTAACCTGTATAGTAGGCCTACAGAGAAACACGGGGCTAAAGCATTGTACATTCTAACCTGTATAGTAGGCCTACAGAGAAACACAGCACACTGCTCTAGTCAATTCAACTACTCAGAAAGATGCACACACCAGTTGGCATGTGAAAAACCACCATTCACAGTTGAAATACAACAACGCTCCCATGTGCCTTTCTGCGAAATCCTCGGGTTGTACTGTACAGCAGTTATCATTTTACTATGGCATCTTACCATAGACTGCCATAGTCCCTCCCCCTGGCTATTGTGGAAGGATGACGTGCCAGTAAACGACATGGAGACTAAATCAAACCATTCCCTAGATGCATTCTCAAAAGATGGCTTCAAAAACTATTAGATATACATACTGTGTACAGAGATCCTCTGAAACTAGAAACAATTCTAAACACTGCAGGATACTTTGTGACTTGAATATCGATTCATACCAGGGCTCAAACCAGACAAATGCATGACACATAGTAGCTAAACCGCACTAACGGCTAACGACTCGGTCGGAGCCCATCGGGGAAGAGGCGACTTTCAATTTCCTGTTCAATTAACCTCCTCTGGTTTTACATGACATAAAAAGGTCATTTGTCACAGAGTGCTTTGCCTCCCAAAAATGTGTCGCCCCAAGCCTGGAGGCCACAAACGACAGTATACTGTGTGCCAGTGCATATCAGTCTGATCTATGTACGTTATCTACAGTAAACGTAGCAACTAGCTATATAGCTAGCCATCACGGAGATAGCCACGCTAGCTCCAGTAATGTGCCATCCTTTGGCTATCAAGGTCATTGACACCAGCACAGACTATGCATTAGCACCATTGCGATCAGACGGCATTGTAAAGTATTAGATTAGCAGCAGGAAATGTAGTCTTCGGGGGAACACTGCAGGCACGACAGCAGTTTCCCCATGTAAGAGTGGGGATATATGTCAGACGGCATGCACGTCATAGTATGTTAAACGCCTGGCAGGTTAGCAGCTAGGAGCTATTCAATCATGAGTTATTAAAGGTAGCCCAAACTCTCAGCTAGCTAAATCATTCATTAGATCCATTTCCATCATACAACATCTCAAACTGCTAGATGAGCAGGAAGCGTAGGAAATACTATATATTAAATCACCTCTATTAAATCACATTATCAATATAGAATAGCAGTAGGCTTTTTTTTATTTTTATGACAGACCGAGCTCTGGTCTGCTGAAGGGATTGAATCCACATGAGACGAGAATATCCCACATTCCCTTTCACATTCTAGCCTGTATAGTAGGCCTACAAGCCCAGGCTAACAGATGAAGGGAGGGATAGACGCTCCTCTTTCTGTGAAGGGAGGAGGAGGGAGAGGAGAGGGAGCAGACTAGCTGCAGGGCTTCTGGCTGTCATTGTCATCGACACGTGGAGCTTGCTAGGGGCAGGGTACCAGGGCTGAGACCAGACCAGGTCTGAGACAGAATCTGACACGGGGCAAGATTCAAACGCTGAAGGAAAGCATTTATATAAATAACGTGTCAAGTTATTTACTGTAGTATTTAATATTGGCTGACTTGAATATCGATTCATACCAGGGCTCAAACCAGACAAATGCATGACACATAGTAGCTAAACCGCACTAACGGCTAACGACTCGGTCGGAGCCCATCGAGGACGAAGCGACTTTCAATTTCCTGTTCAATTAACCTCCTCTGGTTTTACATTACGTAAAAAGGTCATTTGTCACAGAGTGCTTTGCCTCCCAAAAATGTGTCACCCCAAGCCTGGAGGCCACAAACGACAACAGATCTCCCTATGTTCCAAACCCCATTTGGGGTTAAAGGATCAAAGTTTAAATAAATGTTATTGATCCCATGAAGTATGGCTGATTTTAGTGGTCACCAATCAATAAACCAATCATATTTGATTTTTTAACCTTTATTTAACTAGACAAGTCAGTTAAGAACAAATTCTTATTTACAATGACGGCCTACCGGGGAACAGTGGATTAGCTGCCTTGTTCAGGGGCAGAACGACAGATTTTTACCTCGTCAACTCGAAGATTCGATCCAGCAACCTTTCGGTTACTGGCCCAACGCTCTAACCACTAGGCTACCTGCCGCCCCAAAATGACGGTATACACCCCAGCTGTAGCCAACTCCGTGGCCAACTGGAGTGTCCGCCCTGAGATTGGAAGGTTGGGAGTTCGATCCCCAGCCAAGTCTTAACAAAGACTGTAAAAATGGGACCCGATGAGTCTCTGCTTGGCACTCAACATTAAGGAGATAGATTGAGGATAAGGTCCTGCGGTAGTCCAGCATCCTGTCCAGGGGGTGTACTTGCACATCAAGCTTCCTCACGCCACGGAAACAGGAGATAGGAGCCTATGAGGCATTCCGGCTCGCAGAAGCCAAAGCTCATGCAAGGCTACTTACTTACACCCCAGCTGTATGAGGAGGAGAGGCGGCAGGGGTGGAAGCTACCCCCTCATCATGTCCCTGTAATTACACTGCGTATCGGTTGACAGAGTACTACCCCTCCGTTGATGGATAAGGTGATGCAGCTCAATGTGAGACTCGGTAACGCGAGTCATTCGGCAGCACAATCACAGTCACGTGAAAACGATCATGGCCGTCACAAAACAGCCATCATAGACTAGTCATCCTACCGACAAGCACCATCATTCACCATCTTCTCTGTCACATAATCAACGCATGTCCAATCAACATTCAATATGACTCTTATATCCAATATAACAGTATTGAATGGTGGATATGGGGCTTTGCACTGTTAGCACATTGCACTGCTCTCTCTCATCTCTGCAGGAAGACACACACAACAGACAGAACCCAGAGGATTCGCTTGTCAATATGTTTAACCCTTCTGGGGCACACAGACACAACCACTAGAAATTATTGGACCTAATAGAAATGTGCTGAGGGAGGGACAAAATGAGTGTGAGGAAAGACAGGGGTGGGGGGTGGGGTTGATGAGGGAGGGAGAGAGAGGAGGAGAGCAATAGAGGGAGTGACGCTCTCCTCCCTGCTAATCAACAATGGTGAGAGAGAGAGAGGAATGCAGCATTTCCTCTGTTCTAATAACACACTACCTCTCACCAGGAGTGAGGGAGGGAGAAAACGAAGAAGGATAGAGCACTCTTCATTTCTGCTATCAGCCCTATATATAAAATATATAAATATGAGAGAGAGTGTATCTGGCTGGAAACGGTGAGGTACCTGAGCTGTCTATTTCTGGTCCTCCACCATGATGAATGTGGACAGTACTGCAGGTCAGAACGACCCACCAAGTCAACGTGCAGAGTTGAACACTATCCGTTTCCCAAAAGGAATTGAGTGTTTTACTGGCAGGCCGGTTATCAATCTTTCTAACGGTGTGAGCCTTGCTAACACCTTGAAGTTAACCACATTCTATCTTGGCGGCATCGTTTAAAACGACAAGCCTTGCCCACCAAGAATTCAACACAGCAGAAGCCACAACAGTCAAACGCCTCCCCCCGAAATTTCCCCACACTCCTTCTGCACAACTGCCATTCAAAATAGCAGGCCCTGGACTGACTACTACCAGCAGTAGTGTTACTGCAGAAGAGGGAGAGTTCACATGAACGTCTCCTCTCTTCTCTCCATCTTCCCTCCTTTCTGAGAGTGAAACAACCTGGGAAGAAAATGCATTGGAAGGTTCTGAATGCTGCAGTGTCCCCTCCCTGCTCCCTCCTCCTCCATCATCCCCCCTCTTTACTCTCCTTCCTTCTCGCAACGCTGACCCAGTGAGCAGTACTGACGTCACCAACCACCCCAATTATGACAGCACCCGCCACTGGACCAATCACCGAACAGCTCTGCTACTGCTGCCACAGAGCACCCTAGCTGTCAAGAGACCGTCCAATCAGCTTAGAGATAAGGAAGGGAGGAGGGCTTACACACACCAAAATATATAACTACACGCACTTGCATAAAGATACGAAGACTCTCTCATACATACTGGCCAGTCGGCCACTGATACACATTAAGAACACAGACATGGTCTCCACCTTTCTCTCTCAGACCTACACACACACACACACACACACACACACACACACACACACACTTCTGCTGACAGGGCTGCGTGTGTGAATCCCTCGCTAACAGGGCAACCATTGAGCTATGCCTCTCTCTCTTTCTTTCTCTCTTTTAGAGGTCATGACAATTCTCAGCCTGCAGCCTTTCAAAGATGAACACCCATAAATAACCCTGCAGCTGGTGTACTGTAGTGTACCATCTATCCATCAGCAGTGTGATCCATTGTGGTCCACTGGTAGGGGACTATTACTGCACATTATGTCACAGGGAAACACTAGCTGTAGAACCGGCCACACATTCGGTTACTACAATGTATGTATGTATGTATGCTGGGGAGAACAAGTATTTGATAATCTGCAAAATTGTCAGTGTTTCCTACTTACAAAGCATGTAGAGGTCTATACTTTTTTATCATAGGTACACATCAACTGTGAGAGACGGAATCTAAAACAAAAATCCAGAAAATCACATTGTATGATTTTTAAGTAATTCATTTGATTGCATGACATAAGTATTTGATACATCAGAAAAGCAGAACCTAATATTTGGTACAGAAACCTTTGTTTGCAATTACAGACATCATACATTTCCTGTAGTTCTTGACCAGGTTTGCACACACTGCAGCAGGGATTTTGGCCCACTCCTCCATACAGACCTTCTCCAGATCCTTCAGGTTTTGGGGCTGTCGCTGGGCAATACGGACTTTCAGCTCCCTCCAAAGATTTTCTATTGGGTTCAGGTCTGGAGACTGGCTAGGCCACTCCAGGACCTTGAGATGCTTCTTACGGAGCCACTCCTTAGTTGCCCTGACTGTGTGTTTTGGGTCGTTGTCATGCTGGAAGACCCAGCCACAACCCATCTTCAATGCTCTTACTGAGGGAAGGAAGTTGTTGGCCAAGATCTCGCAATACATGGCCCCGTCCATCCTCCCCTCAATACGGTGCAGTCGTTCTGTCCCCTTTGCAGAAAAGCATCCCAAAAGAATGATGTTTCCACCTCCATGCTTCACGGTTGGGATGGTGTTCTTGGGGTTGTACTCATCCTTCTTCCTCCAAACACAGCGAGTAGAGTTTAGACCAAAAAGCTCTATTTTTGTCTCATCAGACCACATGACCTTCTTCCATTCCTCCTCTGGATCATCCAGATGGTCATTGGCAAACTTCAGACGGGCCTGGACATGCTCTGGCTTGAGCAGGGGGACCTTGCGTGCGCTGCAGGATTTTAATCCATGACGGCGTAGTGTGTTACTAATGGTTTTCTTTGAGACTGTGGTCCAAGCTCTCTTCAGGTCATTGACCTGGTCCTGCCGTGTAGTTCTGGGCTGATCCCTCAAGATCATTGATGCCCCACGAGGTGAGATCTTGCATGGAGCCCCAGACCGAGGGTTATTGACCGTCATCTTGAACTTCTTCCATTTTCTAATAATTGTGCCAACAGTTGTTGCCTTCCCACCAAGCTGCTTGCCTATTGTCCTGTAGCCCACCCCAGCCTTGTGCAGGTGTACAATTTTATCCCTGATGTCCTTACACAGCTCTCTGGTCTTGGCCATTGTGGAGAGGTTGGAGTCTGTTTGATTGAGTGTGTGGACAGGTGTCTTTTATACAGGTAACGAGTTCAAACAGGTGCAGTTAATACAGGTAATGAGTGGAGAACAGGAGGGCTTCTTAAATAAAAACTAGCAGGTCTGTGAGAGACGGAATTCTTACTGGTTGGTAGGTGATCAAATACTTATGTCATGCAATAAAATGCAAATTAATGACTTAAAATCATACAATGTGATTTTCTAGATTTTTGTTTTAGATTCCCTCTCTCACAGTTGAAGTGTACCTATGATAAAAATTACAGACGTCTACATGCTTTGTAAGTAGGAAAACCTGCAAAATTGGCAGTGTATCAAATACTTGTTCTCCCCACTGTATGTATGTATGTATGTATGTATGTACAGTGGGGCAAAAAAGTATTAAGTCAGCCACCAATTGTGCAAGTTCTCCCACTTAAAAATACGAGAGAGGCCTGTAATTTTCATCATAGGTACACTTCAACTATGACAGACAAAATGAGGGGAAAAAATCCAGAAAATCCCATTTTAGGAATTGTAATGAATTTATTTGCAAATTATGGTGGAAAATAAGTATTTGGTCACCTACAAATAAGCAAGATTTCTGGCTCTGACAGACCTGTAACTTCTTCTTTAAGAGGCTCCTCTGTCCTTCACTCGTTACCTGTATTAATGGCACCTGTTTGAACTTGTTATCAGTATAAAAGACACCTGTCCACAACCTCAAACAGTCACACTCCAAACTCCACTATGGCCAAGACCAAATAGCTGTCAAAGGACACCAGAAACAAAATTGTAGAGCTGCACCAGGCTGGTAAGACTGAATCTGCAATCGGTAAGCAGCTTGGTTTGAAGAAATCAACTGTGGGAGCAATTATTAGGAAATGGAAGACATACAAGACCACTGATAATCTCCCTCGATCTGGGGCTCCACGCAAGATCTCACCTCGTGGGGTCAAAATGACAAGAACGGTGAGCAAAAATCCCAGAACCACACGGGGGGACCTAGTGAATGCAGAGAGCTGGGACCAAAGTAACAAAGCCTGCCATCAGTAACACACTACGCCGCCAGGGACTCAAATCCTGCAGTGCCAGACGTGTCCCCCTGCTTAAGCCAGTACATGTCCAGGCCCGTCTGAAGTTTGCTAGAGAGCATTTGGATTATCCAGAAGAAGATTGGTAGAATGTCATATGGTCAGATGAAACCAAAATATAACTTTTTGGTAAAAACTCAACTCATCGTGTTTGGAGGACAAAGAATGCTGAGTTGCATCCAAATAACACTATACCTACTGTGAAGCATGGGGGTGGAAACATCATGCTTTGGGGCTGTTTTTCTGCAAAGAGACCAGGATGACTGTTCCGTGTAAAGGAAAGAAATGCTTTTTTGCCCCACCGTATGTATGTATGTATGTATGTATGTATGTACGTATGTATGGTGTTTCCATACAGTATACACTTCCATCTCAGCTTTAGCAGCTGTAAAAGCCTGATTATGCCCGCGGCCCTTTCGATTCTCACAGGTCCTTTATTTCTCTCTGGCCCGCTGGACCGAGGCCAATCACAGGCGTTACACTGTCCATAACGGTGTGGAGGGAAAAGGGTCACGGTCAAAGGCATGCCCCCCCCAATCACGATCTCTCCCAAAACCACTGCATCTCTACTCCTTCCCCCAGGGCACTGTCTCGGTCTCAGCCTCTCTGTCCCATTGACGGAGACTGGCCACTGCCTCCGAGGTCACAGCTGCTAGTAGCTCCTACTGTTGTGTTTACTGTGAACTCTGCAGTTACTATTATGTTAGTGAGACAACTGCCAGTGCTTCTAGCCTACCGCTACTAGCAAACATACAGCTACTTTAACTGAACTACTAAAATGCCAGTGAGCGAGAGAAAGACCCACCCAAAAGCATCAGTTACAACAAAACGATCATGATCTCTCCCAAAACCACTGCATCTCTACTTCCCTCCCCCATTCCCCCATCCCTCCTTCCTCTCCCCCTCCACAACCACCCAGCTTGTGGCTAAATGTGTAGCTCCAGGAATCCCATTTAGAAAACAGTTAACCTAGCGCACACAGACCCGCTAAGTGGCAAAAGAAATGGTCCCTCCTGTACCCTGTGGATCGGGAACAAAATTACCAACACATGAAAAAAAAATGACCCACCAGGCATACACAACAACTCATACATAATGCAGGAGTAGTGAGTCGGCTTTCTGGGCTTGATGAGTTTGACACCCAGAGGCAGGGTGGCAGCGATTCCAATGAGACTTTTTCTTTCAAATGGTTGCTTTGAATGGATACGCAGTGAGGTGGATGCAGGAGAGAGAGAGAGATTAAGTGAGGACAAGTCAGAGGAGGGCTGAGTAAAAAGGAGTGTCGAGGGGGAGAGAGAGGGGGGGGGGGGGGGTGACAAAGCGAGGAGGGGAGACAGTGGCACTAACTGACAGAGAACTAGGGAGGTTGACAGAGACAGCAGAGAAAGAAAGAAAGACAATGATGGAATGAGGGGAGGAAAAGTGAGAAAGAGTGGGAGAGAGTGGCAGAGAGGACAGGGAGAGGCACAAATCTCATGAGCAAAAAAAAAGAGGGAAGGAGAGAGAGTGAAAGAGAACAGAGATGGCAGTGTGCTCGCTCTCTCCCTCACACTCGCTCTCTCTCTTTCTAACAGTTCCACAGGCTTCTAGCCAGTGGAGGACTATCAAAGGGACGTGAAGAGAGAGAGACAGAAAAGAGCTTTCTCGTTTTCTGTCTCTTTCTTTCCACCTCAGCCTGACCCGGAGTGCCTCTCTTCACAACCAACTCCCTGTGTTTCCAGCCAAAGACAGACGCCATTTTCTCCCACGCAGAGGAGGAGTAGGAGAGCAAAATAGCCTTTGTGGCAGCGGCATTAGTACTTCCTCTCCGAGACCAAACAACCCTCGGGGACCATCCTGCAGAAACAAAAACAAGAACACGACAACCAGAAGAACCGCAAAAGTCTATTCAAAGTCTGGGTGCATCTAAATAGTTAGCATAAGAGAGCTCAAAACTAAAACGGCAAAGCTTTGCTGTCATCGGAGAAGAGGTAATTAGTGGAAATTATGAACGTGATAGAAGGTAGAAAAGTAGGACACACGATTAAAGCCCGTCTTAAAAGGGTCTCTTCATGGTCTCCTTTCCTCTTCTTTCTCCCCCTCTGGGTCTTTTAGCCACGACGTGCGAGAGCAAAAACAGCCCTGGAGGAGACTGAGCCAGAGTGACATTCCTCGCTGACGGCAGCCATTTTGGGGGCCAAATGGTCACAACTTCGTCAGGAGAAGCCATTCGCCAGGCAGAAGCTGCCTTAAAAGTGTTACACAGACACTAAATGCCAGGGAAATAGGTTTCAGTCTACCGATGCCATTGGGGATCCTTGCTATGGCACAGATTTTACACGTCACAATGGTGTGTGTGTGGAGCGCACATCCACTATTTATCTGCTACTGGGAATAAAAAATATTTAAAAAAATAAAAAACACAAAAGTCAGCTAGGCTCACTTTAACATAATTCACTTTTAGTGTAACACATTTGTAGAACGGACTTCGCAACTGCCACACAAATCAGGAAGTATGAACGAAGCACCAAACATGATGTCAGATCAGATCGACATTGAAGAAGAGAATGTTGGGTGACAACAGGGCACTGAATTTGAAAATTGACACAGAAATGTAGTATTAGCAGAAAAGACCCTCATTCTCTCTGAGGTGAGTCAATGAGCTATTTCTACACGGAAACAATTATCACACTTTGGTTGCGGTAATACCCAAGCTATTACTTATACATCTACGTTTTACGCTGCCTGATGCGAAAACCGAAACACCTTGGTTTCAGTGCACTTCCTCCTCCTCCCGGGCCTCTTGTAGCTCAGCTAGCTAAGAGACTGTAAAACTCAGCTGTGCGTCACTGGTGCAACACGAACACAGCTCTCTCTCTCTCTCTTCAGCTCTAACTGCTGTTTCCTGCCTGCCCTCGGCTCTCGTAAACAAGTTCATATTGCTAAGTCTTTCATGACCTCGGCCCTCACAAGTCATGTGATTAGACCTTGCCGTCGACAGGTTCCTGTTGGATTGGCTTTTGAAATGGCCGTTGTGTCGTCCCAATCTGTAACAAGGTGATACTAGTAACAAATGGTTACAGTAACCACCCCTGTGAAAATCTCACTTCTAAAAGTTCACAACAAACACTTTTTTTCCCACTTTTTATTGATAGACACTTTTTTTCACTGCTTATTGAGAGTTTCCAACACCGTCAACACTATTTTCCACACTGGCCCATGAGGGGCTCTGGCCAAAAGTAGTGCACTATACAGGGAATAGGGTGCTATTTGGGACATCGACATCAGAATCACAGCACAACAACGGGCTGTCATGTCTAGCTAGCGGACTTCCAGAGAACAGTTTTGTTTAACTAGTGTTCCTCGTTTCTGAGAAACTGGAAGGAAATGGCAGAACCATAAAAGCAACAGAGCTGCCAGGGCAGTGGGAGGATGGATGGGAGGACGTACCATGTTTTTATAGACCTGATTACTTGTGCAGGAGCATTTTCATCACGTCGCAGTTACATTTAGTGTACATAGGCTTTCGAGAGATTATGGCCTAGGAAACTAGACCTGCAGAAATCAGATGTTCAACAATAGGCTTGATGTGTATTCAGTGTTCATCTACAAGGTGATCCCTTAGCAGTGATCAGGGACAGCCTGCTGTAAGACATGACATGACAGCCATCCATTGTAAGTGGGCATCAACTAGAATGAATCCCTTCTCGCGGTGGCCATTACACACGTGTCACATACAGTATGGCCCCCAAAAGGTCTTACACAAGAGTGGAGATCGAAGTGCAGGGAAGCGGAATTAAGAGGGTTGTGTAAGAACGAGAGTCAGTCACACTAGATGCATCTGAAACTTGAGATTTTACTCAGAGATCATAGACCAAACAAGCAACTCTCCTTAAGTTTTGTTTGCATACCACCAAGAGGTGTCGGGAACACTTTTAAAGGAACGTTTCAAATGTTTAAAAAAAAAATATTACTTGTTAAAACTTCAATAGAAGCCCCAGCAGCGACAAATACAATCATGGTTTAGTCTGCAATATCCTAAGGCTCCCTTCACTAAGGGCATGCCGAATAGGCAGAAACACATTAAAACAACTACAAAAAAAGTGGGGTTCAACAGGGATGGAATTTATTCTAGTTTAGATATTTAAAAAGACCTTGCCTCGACAACAAATAATACCAGACTTGAGACAGAAATCTCAACCTAAAAGTCCTAGTTAAAAGGGGTGCACTATAGGCCTAGATTTGCGAGGTCGCATGAATAATTAACGTGAGCATAAAGTGATCAACAGCAGTAGCGGCTAATCCGTAGCTACAGCGTGACGGAAAGAGCAGAGTAGTTGTAGTGACAGGCGAGAGCAGACAGCGCAAACAGCTTGAAGACCAATAACAAGCGCATTCTAAAAACGGAGGCTGTGGGAGTTCCAGGCAGCCACACCACCACAACAAAGCCTCTCCACCACAGTCGATCTATGGAGGGGAGCTGAAGAGGGCTGAGAGAGGCTGGAGAGAGAGAGACATGTTTCAGGCGTTCAGATAAAGTGATCAACTGTCTGAGAGAAGGATGGGTGTAAAAGAGAGAGGGAGAAATTGATTGGCTATGGGCGCGAGTGAGTACGCACTTCATTAGACTTTGCAGTCTGGGAGAGACATCCTGAATCAACCCCCCCCCCCGTTCTTTCTCCCCCTTTTCCCTCCTTCCATCCCACAAAAACTCATCCACCGTTAATTGCACTCTATATTCTCTCCGTTGCCCTCCCTCCCTTCCTCCTCTTTCCACTCCACCATCCTTCCTCGCCTTTCCCTCCTTTTCTGGCTGGCGCAGTTCACACTTGCAAGTGCCCTTGTAGGAGTCTCTCCCAAACACCAGGAAAAACATGTCGAGGAGAAAACACAATAACAATAACAGCAGGCTCTAGCCTAGCTTCTTTGTGTGTCTGAGAAAGGCATTAGCTAAGCATGTATCCAAAAGGACTAAAAGCCTCCAAAAGGCCTCCCTCACAATGCAATGTTTGCAGGTGCAGCGATTAAACTGGATTCTTATGAACTGTGACATTGGAGTGTAATGACTATATGGTATCCTTCAGGGTTGGGCTCCATTCCATTTCAATTCATGGTGTGGATAGAAATTCAAAATTCCCCTAGAAAATAAATGGCTTTTGAATTGACTCAAGAGGGAGGAAGAGTAAGAAAGAAAGAAAGACACACACACACACACACACACACACACACACACAATAAAGAAAGAGAGAAAGCAGGCAGTCAGAGCCAGGTAAAGAGCTAGAAAG
Source organism: Oncorhynchus nerka (assembly GCF_034236695.1). NCBI lineage: Eukaryota > Metazoa > Chordata > Actinopteri > Salmoniformes > Salmonidae > Oncorhynchus > Oncorhynchus nerka. The sequence continues at coordinate 20,272,312 of NC_088416.1, forward strand.
AAAGGACAAAAAAAGAGAGCAAAATAAAGAGAGCATTAGAAAAACACAGAATGAATGAAAGTAGCAGGATTGAATCAAGTTTCTGGAGCATGTTGAGACAGAGACCAGGGTGTGAGTCATAACTAGTGAGGGGGTTGCCAGTTGTTCCCCTACTGTAACCTTCCTTGGACAGCCTCTATAAGAACTAGGCTAAATCAAACCCAAGCGCTTTAGAAATTGTGGATTGAAAAGGTCCAGTACTGGCAACCCTGCGTTTTGCTTTGAGGGGAAAAAAAATAAATGTGAGCCATAAGTAAGTCCGGCTTTAGATGACATTGGTGTTGATATCTTGGTAAAGAGGCAGATTAAACATGGGGGTATTGTGCAGGAATGCATTGAATGTGTTGTGTCAGACAGCCTAGCAGACAGACAGGTAAATATGGTGTCAGAAAGAAGGTACGTATGTACAGGGGAGAGGAAGAAAAAGCCATGATTGCGCCACAGACAGAAAATTCTTATTATAAATGTGTGAGTAGGAAAGCGAGATAGAAATAGAAACAAATGAAAATGAAGGTTGCCACAGTTTAGAGAGTGACAGGGGAAAGCCATTCTCCAGGAGAGAGAGAGAAAGAGAACAAAACAATGATTAACATTCAGTGTAAAATGTCATTTAAGTAGATTCATTTGCAGAGATTTGTTTTGCTTGTTAGCGCATAATGGTCATGGCCTTTGGTAGAAATCTGATCCTGAAACAGAGCAGCGATTGGAGTTGCCTGGGCAACAATCACGTCAACAACCATTAATAAGGTCAAAGCCTTTCCTGAGACTGATGGCTTGATTTACCGTGTTCACATGGTCATCAAACTACAATAGGTTGTTTATTTAAAGACCGCCATAACACAAAGTTTGGTTATTGATCTACACTTGCAAAGTGTACCATCTTGTTGATCTTGGTTCATTGTATATTTCTGAATCTCGGATTCCAACATGGCCACCCTTCCCTGTATACACTAGTAAGCGTTGCTGTTATCGAATAGAGATGTAGCAGTAATGTGGCTAGCTTCACGTCGTGCCACGGCATGGCAAGTATGAGGTTCAAGTTGAATGCATTACACAAGGGCTAGTCATTAACCAATAGGTCACTGGAGAGGTTTTCTATAAGGCTAGGTGCTTTCATGGGTCATTTGAGTGAACGTAAGACAAATCACATTGTCATACTTCCTTGACCAGTTACATTTAACTCAAATGTGAGAAAGCTGCTCGATAGAGGTTTGATGAAGGAATTTTTCTTTTTAAATGTTTATTTTCTTTTCACTTTTTTTCTCCCCAATTTTGTGGTATCCAATTGGTAGTAGTTACAGACTTGTCTCATCGCTGCAACTCCCGTACGGACTCGGGAGAGGCGAAGGTCGAGAGCCATGCGTCCTCCGCAACACAACCCAACCAAGCAGCACTGCTTCTTGACACAATGCCCATCCAACCCCGAAGCCAGCCGCACCAAGGTGTCGGAGGAAACACTGTACACCTGGCGACTGCACCCGGCCCGCCAAAGGAGTCGCTAGTGCGCGATGAGACAAGGATATCCCCCCCATGGGCCTCCTGGACTCGAACCCAGAATCTCTAGTGGCACAGCTAGCATTGCGATGCAGTGCCTTAGACCACTGAGTCACTCGGGAGGCCTGAAGGCTAACTATTTTAAGGATAAATTATAGGAAATGCTTTTACAGGGAATTACTATTTTTGCTACAATGAGAGCCAAGAGGCACTGGGTAGTCTATTAATCATTATTACACAATTGTTTCATTGTAACCTTGTGATGACAGGGATGTAAAGGGTTACTAACTTACATTCCAGCTCAATTCAAACCCTGCAATGCCCAAAATGACACTCCAGCCTCTTAAAATCGATGTGGCACAAACAATCCATTCTCACCATCCTCCTCCTCTAAATGTCAGACTCCGCTAACTGGGAGAAAACACTGAGAAGAGATGACTATGGACGTTACTCAAATGAAGATAAAAACAAGTCGTGGCTTATGGCAGTCAGTGCTTAAGACACTGCCTATACTTGGGGCTATAAAACAAAACACAAGCCTTGGATTGAACGTCCACAGTCATACGGTTAAATGCTGTTCCCATCTCACCCCGACGGCAAGGCACTCAGACACACGCTATAATTTTGTTTTCTAAAAGCACAGGATCAGCACACCTGGATGGAGAGCATGTTAAGAGCCTCGCTCAAGGGGCCTAAACGGTAGGGCGATGTCTTTTAACATGTGTTGAACCCAGCAGGCCTCCAGTGGCACGAACAATTCCCACATTTGTGCACTGCCCGGCCCAGGGTTTAATCCGGCCACCGAAAGGTCCAAGTCCTTAGCAGCTGGGCTACCCACTGCCCATGATACATGTACAAAAGCTGTGTGCGCTTGACAATGTTTCCCTGTGACCTGGCTTTGTGTCAGGCTTCTGACTGTGACAGCACCTGAAAGTAGATTTGTTTTGTGGTGAACATGCTGGAGGTAGAAGAGATCGGATTAGGCCTACGTAGAACTGCAGAATAAGTCCTGAGGGGAAAAACAGAGTCTGCTTGCTGTCAATGCCTAACCTGTTTCGGGTTGTGATTTAACCAAGCCCAAGTCAATATTTCATAACACCATATTCAATAAATCGCCGCTTTAAATCAGGCGAGTTACTGTGCCATTACAGTCAGCAGCGGAATAAATCCTGGGAGAAGTAGGATGTTAAATCATCACATGGAGTGCTGAAGCACAGCCAAGACCAGTTCATTTGGCCCCATACACTGACTGGGGGTACAGTACATCGCTGAAGTTAGAGCGTTTGTGTCTTGTACAGTAAGAATGCCTCTACGTCCATAATGGAGCATGTCACATAGGCATACATGACTACCAAGATGGCCGCCTCACGGCCAGGAATAACATTCTTCCTCCCTCATTCGAAGCGCGTTTCAGTTCAGGTTCTAGTCAGGCATGAGCGTCCACAGAGGAGTAGGCTCTCTCTAACATGAAGGCACGAGACAAAGACGATACAGTAACCGTGGATGAGGAGCGTCACAAACCAGTGGTTTTCCAGTGGGCAGAAACAAACAGTAGACTCACACCTGTGTCGAATTACATTGGCTTTTACGGGTAACGTTGAAGTCATGCTATATCCTCATTTGTTCCAAAGCTTCCACTGACACCCCCCACCCCAATTCTGAAGATCAGGCAATTCAAAAAGTATCGGAGTGATGGAATGAGGTTCGCACATAATTAGGATCATTAGGAGCTATCATTCACACAGACAGAACACTGTTGGTAGGCTGGTAGAGAGACTCCCAAGGTTAGGTTAATGAACCAGAACAAATACAAAAGCATCTGTTTAAATTGAGTTAAGGCCATTGGTAATACAGTAACTGTTCTGTATGAGTAATATTGTCTAGAAGTGGCATAGAAAGAGTTAAAGAAAAACCAGCCTGGAAAGTGGAGAATAATAACATGCTGTTTGTGAGCAATACAATTGGAAGAAATGGAACATGCTCTCTGTCCCGTTCCTGTTCTTGGAGGTTCTACTCGGAACTCGGAAGCAGTCCTCAAGAATTCTGCTAATAACTCCTGCCTTTTGGATGCAAACCGCTGTCGGCAAAAGAGCAAACACGTCAGACGGCGGCACAAAATGCCTGTTGTGGCACAATCTGTAGGTAATGTGAAGTTGTTTTCAAAACCAAAAATACCACACACTGTGGAAACAAAGAACGAAAAAGCTCTGCTGTAATTCTGAGGTGTGAACTGGCACAATGGGACTCACGGCATAGCCTATTTCCTGTTGAAGATTTGGGAGAAAGAAAGAGAGACAGATTTTTTAAATAATCCTTCTCTCCAAGGGAGAGGGGAATGGCAGACTGAGGCGAGGGAGGGAAAGAGAGGGAGGTCTGCTGTGCTGCTCAGACATGCCATTGCTATTGTTCTCCTCCTCCTCTAATACTATACACTCCGTTTCTCCAAACTCACTGACACAAAATACACACAGCTCACCATTCAACGCCATCACACAGTCCACCCATAGACATATGGAGAATCGATTTAGGCCACGTGTCAAACTCGAGGCCTGTGGACAGGATCCGGCCAGTGACACATTACTATTTGTCCCGCGCAATGATATAGGTTGTCAATTCATTTTTGGGCCGCTTCAATACGGCCTGCGTTGCACCGCAGTACAAGTCACCGCCAACGTACTGAACGCCAAACAGCAGTTCATTGTCACACACACACACACACGAGCCAGCCAGCGCACTGTATCATATCATCACTAACGGCACTGACCAAATCTTCTACCAGACCGAAATGTTTAAAAGTTGTTGTCGCTAAATGTCCATGCCTACAGAAAATGTCATCTTGGTTGTCAAAAAGTTTGAAGATAAAGGATTTACACGGGAGAATGAATTACAACAGGACACACAAGCGAGTATAAATTAGTCATCTACTTTATGAAATAACAGCCTGATTGAATTCACCGATGCCCCCGCAATGACACATCACAGTCCTAGCTAAGGTTCTAAAATGTTGCAGTCTGGCTTCGGTTTTTAAAGCTTTACAATGAATAACCCCCCCCCGCCCCCCCCCCCGCAAAAAAAAACTGCAACAAAACACCATGCTAAGGAGAAACATGTTGGCCTATTAGAGCAACGATTGGGCAGTAGCCTACGCTGGCTAATCACCTACAGTACATTTTGAGTGCACCATACAGCACTGCTGTATTCAACCGCACCGGTGATCCATGCAGTGCAACAAAAAAAATGAAAAACATGTTTTAAGTTGAAATGTTACAACAACTTACAGCTAGGTTTGTGTTATTTGGAGTGAAATGCTTTTTGATTAGGGTTGCAGCATATTATGCACATCTGCAAGCATAGCCGCAAATGCTGGACATTACATTACATTACATTTACATTTAAGTCATTTAGCAGACGCTCTTATCCAGAGCGACTTACAAATTGGTGCTTTCACCTTATGACATCCAGTGGAACAGCCACTTTACAATAGTGCATCTAGGTCTTTTAAGGGGGGGGGGGGGGGGTGAGAAGGATTACTTTATCCTATCTCTGTGTGCTTTAATATGTTAAAAAAATGCTATATACAGCATCCGGAGAGGACATTTAGACTGTAGCCTAGGCTATGCTGTGGATTTGGAACTCTGAATAGCCTTCTATATGTCACAAACACAGAACTTCAGTACATTGGTCCTGTCTGGTGACTGGTCTTATAGGCTACTAACTAGCTTAACCCAAACAATGAGTCACGAGAGGTTCACCCTTTTGACATTCTTATACAAATGACATTATCGGTGTCATCATCAGGTGGTGACGAGGGGACCGGAACTGGAGACGTTAAGACTTCCTGTCTACTGACACTATTGACGCCCTCCCCCTGCTAAGCCTTAGGCAACATTGTAACCAAGGCTGCCCGTTTAAGACTATAAAAAGACCAGTCATGGAATGATGGAACTTTGACTGATAACGATCGAAATGTGAACAGAAAGGCTGCTGATTGAAGAGCACAGTCTGCATCGGAAAGATAAGGGCCTCTGCGTAACGGGGAGAGAAACAGAAGAAAAGATCCACGTTACGGCAGCGTGACGTCTATGGTACAGTATGTCCACCTAACCTAAGTGGCCTCCAGACCTGCCCCCCTGCAGCGCCACCCTAGCATCCTGACACAGGGAGACGTCTTTAAATAACCCCGCACGGCAGTACAGAGGCTCTAAGAATCAAGCAGTGGATTATGGGAACGTTCAGAGCGGTAGACCTCTATTTATAAACACTAGGGCGTTCCGCTAATCTGTTTCACTACTTAGACTGTGGCACTGTACAAGACAATGGACCAGGTTATGGAACTATATACCGCTTATACCACAATGGATAGATGTTGATGAGAAGGTCATTTGTTCAAATAAGTAATTTCCTTTGGAATGCATGTGCTAGATCTACCAACCGAGGCGACAAACCCCCCCCCCACCCAGCCCTAGGGCTCCCGAGTGGCGCAGTGGACTAAAGTACTGCATCTCAGTGCTTGAGGTGTCACTACAGACATCCTGGTTCGATTCCAGGCTGTATCACAACTGGCCGTGATTGGAAATCCCATAGGGCGGCACACAATTTGCCCAGAGTCATCCGGGTTTGGCCAGTAGGCCGTCATTGTAAATAAGAATTTGTTCTCATTAACTCACTTGCCTAGTTAAACAAAAGGTTCAATAATTTTTTTAAATTAAAAGATGCAATAAAAACAGTTTTGTTACTTATGCAATCACAGTAGCTGGGGGTTAGTTGGACACGAATAATCTACCAGATGGCTTGAAGAATGTCAGCTTGTAATACTACAGATGGCAGCCAGTTTTATTCAACGTGAGGAAGGTTAGACATTGACCTGTTACAAGACAGGTTCAGATCCCTGCACACACTAGTAGCCTACAAAACTCACTAACTGCCTGGTACTCAGTACTCTATTGTCCCTCTAATCACTCTGACATCAATGCAAATGTAATCGAAAATCTAATAATCACTTCATGAGCTCTTGTTGCGGAACATTTCTATTGGCTATGCAATTGCGTGAGAAAACAGAGTGATGGCCTCTACTAAAAAGAGGAGGATCCCATCAGCTTTCTATATGCTAGGCCTACTATATTTATTTCTCAACTTTCCTAATATTAAGCACATTTCTTCTCTTTACAACAGGAGTATAACCTACCTGGCTGGCATGAAAAGGAACCACAGGAAAAGCGCCCTCCATTTGCTATTTTGATGACATGCATTTTTTCCCCTCTGCCCATTTCCAAAAGGATTCACACATATTTTATATAGTATATGTAAAGATTAAATCAAGAACAGTCTGATGGGTGACAATATTAGCCTATCACGTGTGAATTATATATTATCACCTGTGAATGATGCCCAGTTTGCAGTAAGGCAAGAAACATGTCTTTTTTTTGCAACTTTTTCAAATCATTGTTGCACACCTCATGTAGCCTAGCCTATAGGCCTATATGTTTTGATTTGGTTTGTATCACAATTAAAGTAGCCTAACTGGCATACATACATACACAGCACAGGTTTTTCAAGTTTGGGGAAGATAATTCTCACCATAAAAACGCACCTTTATAATAAAAGCATAACATGCATAATCACATTTGTGGCCACTTTTGAGAATGGTGTTTTCCCCGCTAATGGGGCGGCAGGGTAGCCTAGTGGTTAGAGTGTTGGACTAGTAACCGGAAGGTTGCAAGTTCAAACCCCCGAGCTGACAAGGTACAAATCTGTTGTTAACCCACTGTTCCTAGGCCGTCATTGAAAATAAGAATTTGTTCTTAACGGACTTGCCTAGTTAAATAAAGGTTAAAAAAAATTTAACATTTGCGCTTATAGCCTACTGCCACGTGCGCATTGCTGCGCTTATAATGTAAATAAATAGCCTAATAGTTCATCAACATTTGAAGCTAAACATTCTGATCTGTTATGTCAGCCTCATTGCTTTAAAAAAGTATTTTTTAATGCTAGTGGTTGTATTAATTTGCAATCTATCCCATCCCACAACTGTCCCAGACTATGTTTGGAATACTTCTTTCTCGCACAGAATAGATCAACTTTTTTACTAGGGGGTTAGTAGATTGACATAGGCTAGTGCTTTTTCTGTTCGTTAGACCTACTCATCTCGTTGGCTGACAAATAGTACGTGGACAGTTCTTCCAATATCTTCAATATGCACCTCGGAATTGGATAAGGTTTGCCTCCCCACAGTCATGTCCCCAACTTCACCCTAAACTGCCTCCACGCCCACCTTCCCTCTCTACTGCTTCCTCCCTTTGAGAGGATAAGAGGGGCCGCCCGAGTCTGTCTGGGATCAGGAAAAACTTAACAGGGTCACTCTCTCACAAATCACACATGCAAGGATGGACAGAAACAAACACTCATCCACATACAAATACTCAACCACACTTGAATAGGCAATGTCGTGTCTTTGGCTATGCTGGATTAAGTGATATGACATGCTATTCTATGTAAAATAATTTATCCGTAATTAATATCACCTGATTGAGCTAATTATGTAAATGTAATTAACGAGAGTTGGGGCACCACGGAATAATACTTATAGAGCTGTTATCTTCCGAATAAACTCTTAAAAGGCCTAGTAATATTTTACATCAATAGCAGTCAATATTAATCGTCACCTTAATTCAGTCTCATCTGAAAGTTGTAAATTCTTGGTTATCTTCACGAACCCTGGCTAACAAGTTGAATCAGCAATACAAAATTGGGTTTAATTATTTATTTACTAAATACCTAACTAATCACACAGAATTACATATACAAATAATGAATTGTATAACTTGATTACAAATTACGTCATAAAGGAAAACGTCCCTAGCGGGCGGAACAGATAAGACAGCTGGTTACACAAAAGAAAAGGGCTGGGTTTGAGTGAAAGAGCGGGAAGACTGTGCTATTGTAAATACAGTACCTTATGCATTCTAAATTACCACCCATTTGGAAAAGGAAAATGCAATAAATATTTACTCTGAGCTGCGCTTCAGTAGGTTGGTGGTAGATGGAAGGCTGTGTTGCCAAACCGAGTCCTTTGAAGAATGTCTCTGGTGGTCAATTGGATACGTTGTAGTAACGTCGTTGTGTGATAGACGGGTTACTCTGTCTGTTCCTTCCTAACCCTCGTTTGCAGCTGCTGTTGCTAGCTCAACGGCTAGGAGGTATCACTTCATTAGTGAATAAGAGTTCAAAGTTCATACCATTCGCAACCAAAGCTCACACTGATGTTGGCTTCGTTCTGTAGTTATTATCTGAAGCATTCTGACATCGGACCGTCGTCCTCACATCCTTGGAACAGGAGGTTACATTTTCATCAAGGCTTTATATAGTGGAGCGAGAAGGGTGTGTTTGAAAAGTTTTATAACCCATGACTCTTCACAGGGGCGGGCCACTGATTAAGCAGAGCCCTAACCTTATGAAAACCCAATTATCATATTTTAGAAGCTAAAATCCCATTTCATCCCATCACAAATAATTTCATATTCAAACATTTAAATTGAACAACAATTCCATGTGAATCCGATAACTCTGATGTGTTGATTTTCCACTGTAGAGTTTATGTCATCTTTTCATTGATAAGAATGTCTCAGATGACAACCGAACTGACATCATATTCATTAAGTACCACCGCATATGTTCAATTGGTCGGATTACCAGAATATAGTTAATTTCCCCCCACCTTCTGATGTTCCCAGAATCTTTATGTTAACCAAGGGGTTTGCAAATGTAACCTCAGTAGGGTAGAGAGGAAAAAGGGGGGGGGGGTATTTATGACTGTCATAAACCTACCCCCAGGTCAATATCATGACAGCATGTACACAATGAACATGTGTGCGCATATAAACACACAGTTTGGACCAACTCACAGAGCTGTCAGTTTATGCATGTACCAGACTCTCACTGATCTGATATTGGGCAAATTATTTTACAAGGTAAATTGACTGAGAACACATTTTCATTTACAGCAACGACCTGGGGAATAGTTACAGGGGAGAGGGGGATGAATGAGCCAATTGGAAGCTGGGGATGATTAGGTGGCCATGATGGTATGAGGGTCAGATTGGGAATTTAGCCAGGACACCGGGGTTAACACCTCTACTCTTACGATAAGTGCCATATGATATTTAGTGACCACAGAGAGTCAAGGCTGTTTTAACGTCCCCTGTGAAAAACGGCACCCTACACAGGGCAATGTCCCCAATCACTGCCCTGGGGCATTGGGATATTTATTTAGACCAAAGGAAAAAGTGCCCTCTACTGGACCTCTGGCCCACTTCCAGCAGCATCTGGTCTCCCATACAGGGACTGACCAGGACCAACCCTGCTTAGTTTCAGAGGCAAGCCAGCAGTGGGATGCATGGTGGTATAACATAGGGGACTGAAGGAATGTACTACCAGCCAGCTGACACAGACAAACAGAGAGAGGGAGGGAGAGAGAAAGAAAGCGCAGGGGCTAGCATACCCTAAATGCAGAGGGACTTGGTGTTTAGTCTCAGCTCTCCACCATGGAAAGTAAAAATTGTGTCTTATAAGAGTGACAGCATGCCTGCTTAGAGGAAGAGATGGAGCATATATTAAGTTTGCATGTCATATTACGGTGCTTTCACTGTCATTGAGGTATGAATGCCATATCAGTCTGAAAAATCGAAATAATCAACCACAGAGAAGAAAAAGCAAGGGCAGGCCTGAACAGGTTAAGAGTAGCAGCTGAATTTTGATAAATAATATCACCATAATCAAGAACAGATAAAAAGGTTGACTGAATAATCTGCCTGCTACAGTTTAGAGAAAGGCACAATCTGTTTCTGTAAAAAAAGACAACTTTAAATATCATCTTCTTAACCAGCTCATCTATATGTTTAAAAAAAAAAAGTCAAATCCATATCAATCGAAATGCGGGAACACGTTCAATTGGAGAACCATCTAACGAGTGAACATGTAGTTAAACTCCCGTAAGAATGTTTCAGATTAAAAACAACATGTATTTAGTTGTGCCCATATTAAGTTTTCAATCAGCAAGGGATTCCTGCATAGCTATAAAATCTGACTGTAGTTTTGAAAATGCCAGATCAACAGTCGGGTCAATAGCATAGATAATATGCATATGGATTACGTAAAAAAAAAAAAAAAAAAATGTACAGATTGACCAATGGTGTTTATATAAATAGTGAAGAGAACAGGTCCCACAATGGACCCCTGTAGTACACCTTTATGTACATCAAGAAATTCAGACTTAGTCCCATCAATCACAATAGCCTGAGTTCTGTCACTAAGATAATCATGAAACCATGAACAGGCGTCAGAGCTCAGGCCTATCGAGGACAACTTATTCAATAAAATAGCATGATCAACAGTATCAAAATTTTTTGGCAGGTCCAAAGCATTGAGAATATCATTAACTAATATGGTTGCTGTAATAGTACTACGTCCAGGCCTGAACCTGACTGGTTTACATTCGTAAATACATTTCTCAGTTTAAAAAAATAGCAAAGTTGTACATTTACCAAGGATTCAAGAATCTTAACTAGACAAGGAAGCCTTGAAATAGGGCAATAATGATTAAGATCACTACTATCCCTGCCCTTATTGAGTGGCAGCACAAGAGCTGATTTCCATACTTTTGGAATATTTCCTGACAACAATAACAAATCAAAATGTAAAAGTGGGTTTGAGCCAACAATGATGGGCGCTTCACACTTAAGCAGCCCAGGTTCCAATTGGTCGGCCCCTGTGGATTTCTTGTTGTCTATTGCTAGAAAAGCATCCAGGACTTTCTTTTCTGTAAATAGCCTAAAAGAAAAGCTTTGACTATAATTTCTCTGATCATTCAGCAAGTTTCCCCAATCAGCATCCAGCCCAATATCATTGTGAATAGGCTTACAAGAAGTTATTTCAAAGAGATACCCGCTGAAATGAAATGATAATTAAATGCATCAATGATGGCATTTTTTCCGTAATGAGGCCAATGTCTGAATTTAATTTGTTATAGTGCACTACTTTTGACCAGGTCAGTGCACTATCTAGGGAATATGGTGCAATTTGGGATGCAGACCTCCAGTGACCCAGAAACTCTGGAGCTGACAGAGGAGAATGGACCAGCCTGTGCTGTCCTTATCTATGCCAAGAGGACAACACGGGCGATTAAACAAGTCATCCCCATGGACTGCTGAACGCCTAACTGAAATTCATTCTCTTCACAGAGTGCCCTCACCTTGGCTAAGAGAGGGAGTCAAGTCAGTCACCCATGGTAGGGAATATGAGTAAGTATTATGCACTACTGCAGACAAAACAAGACACTCATATACAGCACAGTTTATCAACAATGGAAGCTGACAGCAGAATGAACTCCCAGGTGCAGTAAATGTGTCATGGTTAAGCCACACCCTTGGTTGAGTTAAAGCCGTAACATCATAACAGGGTCCATAGGTCAGAAAGGACACTTATTAAGATGCTGAACTGTCGTCATCTGTTCTTGCACAGGTCAGATCAATTCAGTGTAACATTCAAAAGGGCAACAGCAATGGCTACGCAGAGATAGGTGGTCTAGTAGACTTAACAAAATCAAACCTTCCACTCTACACGGATGGACTAGCCTATATGATAGCGCTCTATCCTCCTCCACGGAGGAATAAAGGGATATTGCTTGCTGTGAAAGCAAAGTCATGGCATGCCACTACACGTGTCACAAGCGGCTGTGCTTAAGGGTGGCCTACTGCGATGCAGTCAACCCTTTACCAGGATTACAAGGCTGTGCTGCATATCTATTGTGCCCTAATCACAATCATGAAATCTCAGACACTCACTTACTGAGAAGAGGTGAAGATATATTTTAAAAGGCAAAAATTGCTACTGAAAATCCCTCTCACATAACATATCGTTACAGTGATATGGTGGCTGCCCGGTTGGTTATCATGCTGTGCATGGTGGGGAGATGAAATCCACACTACCTGCTGGTGGCATTTAATGGCAAGTCACCAAGGAACAGGAGAGAAAGGCCATTGGCATAACCATCTGACATTTCATAATGACAACATGCAGTAGCCTAGAGCTAATCTCTACCTACCTACGTTTTATGTAAACAATGTAGTTGTGGTTCAGACTGAAGCCCATGAGAACACCTGGCCTATACCTGGCAGGAAATTACATATCATTGGAGCAGCAGTCAGCATTAGGAATTTTAAAAATCTATTTTCTACGCCCGGCTTTTTTGAGATACCATGATATAACATACAGATCTCAGAGGAATTAAGCTATGGAATGATGAACCCGTCTGGTGTCAAGGCAGTTTTATTTATTTAATCTTTATTTAGCTAGGCAAGTCAGTTAAGAACACATTCTTATTTTCAATGACGGCCTAGGAACGGTGGGTTAACTGCCTCGTTCAGAGGCAGAACGACAGATTGTCACCTTGTCGGCTCGGGGGATCCAATCTTGCAACCTTACAGTTAACTAGTCCAACCAATAACGACCGTTGCACTCCACAAGGAGACTGCCTGTTACGCGAATGCAGTAAGCCACAATAAGTTGCTAGCTAGCATTGAACTTATCTTATAAAAAACAATCAATCATAATCACTAGTCAACTACACATGGTTGATGATATTCCTAGATATTATCTAGCGTGTCCTGTATAATCTGACTGAGCAAGTATCTAAGTATCTGACTGAGCGGTGGTAGGCAGAAGCAGGCGCGTAAACATCAATTCAAACGGCACTTTAGTGCGTTTTGCCAGCAGTTCTTCGTTGTGCGTCAAGCATTGCGCTGTTTATGACTTCAAGCCTATCAACTCCCGAGATGAGGCTGGTGTAACCGAAGTGAAATGGCTGGCTAGTTAGCGCGTGCTAATAGAATTTCAAACGTCACTCGCTCTGAGCCTTGGGGTGGTTGTTTCCCTTGCTCTGCATGGGTAACGCTGCTTCAAGGGTGGCTTTTGTTGTTGTGTTCCTGGTTCGAGCCCAGGGAGGAGTGAGGAGAGGGACGGAAGCTATAGTGTTACACTGGCAATTCTAAAGTGCCTTGAAGAACATCCAGTAGTCAAAGGTTAATGAAATACAAATGGTGTAGAGGGAAATAGTCCTATAATTCCTATAATAACTACAACCTAAAACTTCTTACCTGGAAATATTGAAGACTCATGTTAAAAGGAACCACCAGCTTTCATATGTTCTCATGTTCTGATCAAGGAACTTAAACGTTAGCTTTCTTACATTGCACATATTGCACTTTTACTTTCTTCTCCAACACTTTGTTTTTGCATTATTTAAACCAAATTGAACATGTTTCATTATTTATTTGAGGCTAAATTTATTTTATTGATGTATTATATTAAGTTAAAATAAGTGTTCTTTCAGTATTGTTGTAATTGTCATTATTACAAATACATTTAAATTTTTTATATTTTTTATTTGAAAATCAGCTAATTAATCGGTATCGGCTTTTTTGGTCCTCCAATAATCGGTATCGAAATCATAAATCGGTCAACCTCTAATACATATCTACCTCAATTACCTCGTACCCATTGCCACCGACTAGGTACTGCTACCCCTTGTACAGTTGAAGTCAGAAGTTTACATACACTTAGGTTGGCGTCATTAATACTCATTTTTCAACCACTCCACAAATGTATTGTTAACAAACTATAGTTTGGCCAGTCGGTTAGGACATCTACTTTGTGCATGACAAGTCATTTTTCAAACAATTGTTTACAGACAGATTATTTCACTTAATCACAATTCCACTGGGTCAGAAGTTTACATACACTAAGTTGACTGTGCCTTAAAACAGCTTGGAAAATTCCAGAAGATGACGTCATGGCTTTAGAAGCTTCTGATTAATTGGCTAATTGACATAATTTGAGTCAATTGGAGGTGTACCTGTGGATGTATTCCAAGGCCTACCTTCAAACTCAGTGCCTCTTTGCTTGACATCATTGGAAAAATCTAAAGAAATCAGCCAAGACCTCAGAAAAAAAATTGTAGATCTCCACAAGTCTGGTTCATCCTTGGGAGCAATTTCTTAAACTCCTGAAGGTACCACGTTCATCTGTACAAACAATAGTACGCAAGAATAAACACCATGGGACCACGCAGCCGTTATATCCACATATATTATGTGGATATATTGAAGCAACAACTCGACATCAGTCAGGAAGTTAAATCTTGGTCGCAAATGGGTCTTCCAAATGGACAATGACCCCAAGCATACTTCCAAAGTTAAGGACAACAAAGTCAAGGTATTGGAGTGGCCAAAACAAAGCCCTGACCTCAATCCGATGGATAATTTGTGGGTAGAACTGAAAAAGCGTGTGCGAGCAAGGAGGCCTACAAACCTGACTCAGTTACACCAGCTCGGTCAGGAGGAATGGGCCAAAATTCACCCAACTTATTGTGGGAAGGTTGTGGAAGGCTACTCCAAACATTTGACCCAAGTAAAACTATTTAAAAGGCAATGCTACCAAATAATAATTGAATGCATGTAGACTTCTGACCCACTGGGAATGTGATAAAATAAATTAAAGGTGAAATAAATCATTCTCTCTAGTATTATTCTGACATTTCACATTCTTAAAATAAAGTGGTGATCCTAACTGACCTAAGACAAGTGATTTTTACTAGGATTAAATGTCAGGAATTGTGAAAAAATGAGTTTAAATGTATTTGGTTAAGGTGTAAGTAAACTTCCGACTTCAACTGTATATAGCCAAGTTTTTGTTACTCATTGTGTATCTATTATATGTTTTACTTTATTATTTCTCTGTTTTCTTTCTCTGCATTGTTGGAAAGGGCCCCTAAACACGGAACCCAAACTGGCTGCGCACAAATGTATTTTGTCCCCCCACACCAAACGCGATCACGACACGCAGGTTAAAATATCAAAACAAACTCTGAACCAATTATATTAATTTGGGGACAGGTCGAAAAGCATTTAACATTTATGGCAATTAATCTAGCTTGCTTGCACTTGCTAGCTAATTTGTCCTATTTAGCTAGCCTGCTGTTGCTAGCTAACTTTTCTTCTCTTGACTTTTTATTGCGATTGGCAACTTTCATAAATTATGTGCATTGCCGCCACCGAACTTCTTCGTCTTTCAGTCACCCACATGGATATAACCAATGAGGAGATGGCACGTGGGTATCTGCTTCTATAAACCAATGAACGGATGGGAGAGGCAGGACTTGCACCATGATCTGAGTCACAAATAGAACTGACTTCTATTTTAGCCCTTGGCAACGCAGACGCTCGTTGGCGCGTGCGAGCAGTGTGGGTGCAATAATTGAATAATATAGATTTCTACATTTATTTAGCGACGCAAGTGGTGTAGTCAGCCTGTAAGTAAGCATTTCACTGTTAGTACACACCTGTTTACAAAGCATGTGACTAATAACATTTGATTTGAAGATGGAAGGAAGCATGTGGATGCTGACCTTTTTACACAGGCTTTCACAAGTTGTTTTCACCAATACAGGAAATGCTAAGTCATTCAATTGTGTCAGTGTAGAGAAAATATGCCAATGTGGGGGAAAATGTGGCAGTATCAACCAACCACTACTATGGCTTCTACACAAATTAATCAGACAGCATAGTCTTCTGAATACTACTGTAAAACAAATAATAAAACTACTCAAGTACTATGCCTACAGGTAGAAATAATGGTCTACCACTACAGACATCTTCTGATCTCCACTTCAGACCAGCATTGATGTCTCTTTCCTTATCATCTCTTGATAAACTGTTCGTCATTTCTACCCACCTGAACCAGAGACTCACCTTTATTGGTCCAGTGCTAAAGCAGATCTTCCTGTTCTCCGGCGGTGCTTCCTCCTCGGCAGGCAGTCCCGGGACCTCAGAGCAGCTCGACTCTGGCTCGTAAGGCTCATCTTCCTCCTCCTCATCCTCATCCAGCTGGCTGCCGCCGGAGTCCTCTCCGATGCCGCTGTACGCGCTGATGTCCACCAGGTCGCCCTCCGAGTAATCATCCTTACGAGACTCCTCCTCCAGGCCATCCTCTTCCTGTCCCTCACACTGGGGCCCCTCCCCAGGCTCCTCCCTGTGTCCCCTCTCTCCCTCCTGGCGCCCTGCCAGGTCGCAGGGGCCCCCAGGGGCCTCTCCATTTTCCAGTGAGGCATGGACCTCGGCCTGCACCAGCCGGCTCCCTGCCTCGGGTGCGGAGGAGTCCTCCTGGTCTCTGGGTATGGGTTCTCTGCTAGGCTCGCCTCCTGTACTTGAGCCCCTGGCTTCCTTCCCTCTCTCCCTCTCAGACTTGGCTTCGGTAGAAGCAGAAGAGGTCCTATCCCCTGTTTGTGTACATCCTGAGGAGCCATCGTCGTTTCGGGGAGCTGCTCTGTTCCTGGGGCTTCTGGGGGAACCCTCCTGGTCCATGTGTTGGCTGCTCCCATCCCCCTGACTGCCTGGGGGCAAGACTTGCACCTTCCTGGCGCTGATTTTGGAGTTGAGGCATTCTGCTGTTTTTACCGGAGTGGGGCTTTCTTCTCGGGAGGGCAACGGGGACGTGGAGGAGGGCCGGTGCAGGTTGTTCCTCAGGTCCCCCTTCTCGAAGACGGCGCTAAGCTGGCTTACGGTGGGCGACACCGCCTCACCGGCTCCCCCTACCGTATCCAGGCAGTCCAGAGACTCCGTGCTGCCGTTGAAGCGCACTACCACGTCCAGCCGGCTGTCCTGGACAGCGGACGAAACCGGACGCTCCTTCTTGAGCAGGATGCGATTGGTGGCCGACTGCTTCTCCTGTAGCTGGCGCTGCTCGAAGATCTTCCTCGTCTCCTGCAGCTTGGAGTACCCTGCTGCTGCCCCTCGGGACCCACCAACTTTGCCGCCCTTGGGGTCAAAGCGGTTGACACGCTCGGAGACCGTGGCGCCCAGCTTGAGCAGGGCGCTGTGGTTCACATCTTCGTTGAGGCTGCTGGCCCTGGGCAGGGACAGCCGCACCGCCTGGTCATTGGCCTTGGACGGGTCGTCCTCGTCGCCAGGTGACTGCATTTGCATGAACATGTTCTTGATGCGGTGGACATTAGAGCCGTACTGGCGACGCCCTCTGCCGGTAGGCCGCGGCGGCTTGCCATCCTTGGCAGCGTCGTCCCCATTGGCGGCATTGTTCAGAGCGTCGTGGGCCTGCTTCAGAGCCTGGATGCCCGCCTCGTAGGCGTTCCTGTGGGGGGACGGGCTCCGGAGGGTGGAGCTGGCACTGCCTGCCGATGGGGGTTCAGTCTTCATCATGGTTAATCAAACTGAGCCACTGAGACTTGGAAGTAACAGCATAGCTCCTCTGTCTGTCTTCCTCCCCCTGGATGAGAAAAACAAACAAAACCACTCAATTTCACCTGAGGGAGTCTGCCTGCACATGGGGTAGACAGACACAAATGCAAGGACCACATTGAGCGATAGTGGGGAAGAGAGAGTGGGTTAGTGAAAACCAAAGGGAGATAGCAATTCTGCACACGAGAGAGGAAGGGAAGGATGGATAGAGGCTTGAAAAGGAGGAAGTTAGATGCAAGATAGAGAAAAAATAAAAAGCTACACACGTGGGTGTGAGGGAAGTTTACTCTGACGTAAATAGGGAACAGTCTGGGGCACAGAAAATCCCCTATCTATTCACCTACACTTAAGGAGAATTGCAGTGAAGGATATGAGATATACATTATATGACTAGTCTAGGGTTTACAACAATAACACCAGATTGCAAATTGGAGTAGGCCCGGCAGAAATCCAACTTTTGCTGTGTCCCTTAGTCATTATATAATTTGATCGCTACGATTTTTATCAGTTGCCTTAAGATTTCAGGTCTCACCACCGACAGCAAAAGCTGCTGCAAAGTAGAAAGACACCTCTTTAAAGTTAACTGTATTACAATAATCCTCATTCATGCAATCAGAGCCACGAGTCTGGCTGAGAGAGGAATACAAATCCAATGTCTTTAAGCTCACTCAAATACACTATTTAACCAACAGTATATGGACACCTGCTCGTCGAACATCTCATTCCAAAATCATGGGCATTAATATGGAGTTGGTCCCCCCTTTGCTGTTATAACAGCCTCCACTCTTCTGGGAAGGCTTTCCACTAGATGTTGGAACATTGCTGCGGGTACTTGCTTCCGTTCAGCCACAAGAGCATTAGTGAGGTTGGGCACTAATGTTGGGCGATTAGGCTTGTCTCGCAGTCGGCGTTCCAATTCATACCAAAGGTGTTAGATGGGATTGAGGTCAGGGCTCTGTGCAGGCCAGTCAAGTTCTTCCACAGTGATCTCAACAAAACATTTTTGTATGGACCTCTCTTTGTGTATGGGGGAAATTGTCATGCTGAAACTGAAAAGGGCCTTCCCCAAACTGTTGCCATAAAGTTGGAAGCACAGAATCGTTTAGAATGTAATTGTATGTTGTAGCGTTAAGATGATCTTTCACTGGAACTAAGCCCGAACCATGAAAAATAGCCCCAGACCATTATTCCTCCTCCACCAAACTTTTCAGTTGGCACTATGCATTGGGGCAGGTAGTGTTCTCCTGGCATCCGCCAAACCCAGATTCATTCATCGGACTGTCAGATGGTGAAACGTGATTCATCACTCCAGAGAATGCGTTTCCACTGCTCCAGAGTCCAATGGCAGCGAGCTTTACACCACTCCAGCCGACGCTTGGAATTGCACATGGTGATCTGACGCTTGTGTGTGGCCGCTCGACCATGGAAACCCATTTCATTAAGCTCCTGCCAAACAGTTATTGTGCTGACGTGGCAGTTTGGTACTCGGTAATGAGTGTTGCAATCAAGGACAGACGATTTTTACGCGCTATGCGCTTTAGATCTGTGAGCTTGTGTGGCCTACCACTTCACAGCTGAGCCGTTGTTGCTCCTAGACGTTTCCACTTCACAATAACAGCACCTACAGTTGACCGGCGCAGCTCTAGTAGGGCAGAAATTTGACTAACTGACGGTGCCAAGTTGAAAGTCACTGAGCTCTTCAGTAAGGCCATTTTACTGCCAATGTTTGTCTATGGAGATTGCATGGTTGTGTGGTCGATTGTATACACCTGTCAGCAATGGGTGTGGCGGAAATGGCCAAATCCACTAATTTGAAATGTTTCCACATACTTTTGTATATATACTGTAACTCAGACCATGTAATAGAATAAATATGCCTAATTGTTGCTGCAAATCATGTAAAACATATCAAGCTGGAAATAACAGCCACAGTGCCTTAATTCTTCAATCAGCAGCACTGCATTGATCCAGCTTCCTGTTATTGTATATTAACACTTTTCTAATTTTATTTACAAAGAGAGCACAGTATCCTGCTACCACTACACATAGGCCTATGTTATGCAGACTGCTGTAGCCTACATGTCATGTATGATTTCAGTTGGATTTAAATATGCCTACCGTCTTTGATGAGAATCTATTCAACATTAGGCCTAATTGAAATCGGACAGAGAATCCGGATATCCGCATTTGATCGTTGCTATTTCCATGAATGGAATAACCTATTGCAACAGCCTATATGAATTGATGGCACAAAAGGTCATCCTCTACAAAACACGAACACAATCTACCCGTAGTTCTTTAGGCATAGAGCATGCTATTTTGTCAGTGACTCATCTTCTCGGCGTATAGGCCATTCCGTCATATTGACACAAAATAGCCATTTTCTCAGCTACAGTCCAACAACGGTACGATACATTGTACCAGGAAACGACAAGTTCCAAATAGGTACTCTGTAAAATGTAGCAAAGTTTGTCTGATGTGCAACGGAGCATCTAAAATGAACACATCATGCATGGACTGTCATGTTAGGTTTTTGTTGTGAGGAATAGCCTACCTGGCAGACAGACAGGATTACGGAGCGCTTTAGTTTAGTCTGTTCGCTCTAAACGCTGACACTGCTCAACAAACTATGTCTACACAGGACATTTATTGTGGAATACACTTTCATTAAACATCCCCGATAATAGCCCATGAGCGTCCGTCAAAACAACGTGTTGTCAAAAACATTAGGACCCTGCGGAAATGAAGGGCCTCGAACACCTCGCTTGCATGATGGCTGTATGTCGCTTCCTGCATCTTCTGCAGTCGGAATAACAGTTCTCTTTCTCTACAAAACGAGCAAGATAAAAGCTACGGAAAAAAAGGAAATGTCTTTACTAAGGTTTGGTTACCGTACCTTGCTCACCGTGTTTCACAGAGGTTGGTTCAAGTTACGATCGGTCTATTAGAGAATCCATTGTGTCCACGTTCTGTTTTCGCTTCTGATTCCCCTGCGATCGTAGCGAACTGATGATGCCTTCTCTCTCTCTCCCCTCCTCACTCCCCTCCATCCTCCCCACCAACAGCATATGGCATCACAGGCAAACTTAACCCTTGATGTAGAGCAAAACAAAATAGACTTTTAGATTCCCTCTATTTTATATTGTAAGAGACATGCCACTCGTAGGCCTATTGGCGACAAAAAAAATCGGGACAACAATCGAACGGTTAGTCCTATGGATTATTTATTAGCCCACTGAACCGCCTGCTAGACCTGCGGGTATATAGCCGATTCAACTCAACTCCACGATTTATGATTGAGTTGAGCGGCGACTCGTGTGGGCGGACTGGAACTCCGACGTTACTTGAAAGGACGTTTCTATAAAAATAAATACTAATTTCAGCACACAAATAATTACAAATGACATTGTTATGTATAATTGAGTTTATAGCCCCTTATAGCGCAAGACCATTAGGCATGCTGGTGACCGAAACGTCAAAAGCTACACTTTCAAATAGGTCGATCTGAAATCAATTAAATCAAAGTATGGCCCAATGAAACGTTACACACATCATAAAAAGGTATCATTAAGAAGAGTAAAACAAATACTGTTTGTTAGGCTGTTCCTTGGGTAAATGCAACAAAAATGTGACTGTCGGCAGCGACCCCGTGAGGACATCTGTGATCACACAAGAAGAACAATGGTTTATGGTCACTATTCAAAAGCAATCACCACATTTGACAAAAACACAATTAACTATTTTTGACGGGATGGTACGCTAGGCCTGTATTACTATTTGCGTGTTGTATACAGTGCACAGCAGTGTAACAACAGCCAGTGGCACCTCCAAATGGCACCACTTTCATTTTGACACATCATCATAGGATTATCCACCCGCAATTATTTTTTTGTCAGATCGTTTATGCCATGGTGATAAGTGTGACGAGTTTCTGTTCATTGGTTTGTAGTCAAATTTAAACAATCCTTTGAAGAATGTCCCACTTCCATGCAAGCACCATTTGCCACGGGCAGCTGCTTTTTTTAAATGCTGGGATAAATAGGATTTCTCTTGAGCCTAATACCTTATTCCTAGATTACAACAAAAATCTCTTTATCGTTTATGGGTTTAGGGGGTCTAAGAAGGCCTAATCTAGATGAGATCTTTTGTCGAGTTTATCGGATAGGCAACAGGCGTTAAAGTGCCTTTTCATTACATTAAACATATGTTGTCTAAAAGTGTGTCCATTACCCTTCATTGATGTATACTGAACAAAAATAGAAATGCAACAATTTCAACGATTTTAATCAGTCAATTTAAATAATTTAATTAGGTCCTAATCTATGGATTTCTCATAACTGTGTAGGGGCGCAGTCACCCACTGGGGAGCCAGCCCAAAAAAAATCAGAATTATTTTTTTCCCCCCACAAAAGGGCTTTATTACAGACAGAAATTCTCCTCAGTTTCATCAGCTGTCAGTGTGGCTGGTCTCAGACAATCCCACGTGTGATCCCATGGGTGAAGAAGCCACATATGGAGGTCCTGTGCTGGCGTGGTTATACGTCATCTGCGGTTGTGAGTATGGTTGGACATACAGCCAAATTCTCTAAAATGACATTGGAGGCGGCTTTTGGTAGGCAAATTAACATAAAATTCTCTAGCAACAGCTCTGGTGGACATTCCTGCAGTCATCATGCCAATTGCACGCTCCCCCAAAACTTGAGACATCTGTGGCATTGTTTTGTGTGAAAAAACTGGCCAGGTAGAACCGTTTTTGGTTCCAGGTAGAACTCTTTTGGGTTCCATGTCGAATCCTATGGGGAAACCCTTTAAGGTTCTAGATAGTGTATTTTTTTCTCAGAGTGTAGGCTACTTGCACATATGGACTTATTTAGAAATTTTTTGCCTTTATTTAACTAGGCAAGTCAGTTAAGAACAAATTCTTATTTACAATGATGGCCTAACCCGGCCAAACCCTAACCCGGACTACGCTGGGCCAATTGTAAGCCGCCCTATGGGACTCCCAATCATGGCCGGTTGTGATACAGCCTGGACTCAATCCAGGATCTGTAGTCGCACCTCTGGCACTGAGATGCAGTGCCTTCGACCACAGCTCCACTCGGGAGCCCTAATGTATATTAATTAAGGTCTCTTTTGAAAAATGGATTATTATCTCGATGAGACTAACCTGGTAAAAATGAATGAAAAATGAGGAATAAACCAAGCCATCTCTTAAAATGCTGGCCTATCCCACTGAGCATTATAATAACATGCAGGATTAAAGAGAAACGTGTAATCTATGAGGGATGTCATTGTGTTATGTTTCATAAATTGATAGAGTCATCAGTTTGCACTTGGAGACACTTTGGAAAGTGTCATGTTATAGATATGTTTATGAGACGAAAATATAGGCATCTTTTCATAGGCTCTTACCATTGTGATTTGCTCACTCACCCTCTATAGAAAGAATACCATAGGCTATACAGTGCATTCGGGAAGTATTCAGACCCCTTGACTTTTTCTACATTTTGTTACGTTACAGCCTTATTCTAAAATAGATTAAATTAAATGGTTCCTCATCAATCTACACACAATACCCCATAATGCCAAAGTGAAACCAGGTTATTAGATATTTTTGCAAATGTATTAAAAATAAAAAACCTTATTCCAACCCTTTGCTATGAGACTCAAAATTGAGCTCAGGTGCATCCTGTTTCCATTGATCGTCCTTGAGATGTTTCTACAACTTAGCTGGAGTCCACATGTGGTACATTCAATTGTTTGGACATGATTTGGAAAGGCTGACACTTGTCTGTATAAGGTTCCACAGTTGACAGTGCATGTCAGAGCAAAAACCAAGCCATACGGTCGACGGAATTGTCCATAGAGCTCCGAGACAGGATTGTGCTTAGGCACAGATCTGGGGAAGGGTACCAAAAAATGTCTGCCGCATTGAAGGTCTCCAAGAACACAGTCATTCTTAAATGGAAGAAGTTCGGAACTACCAAGAGTTCTTCCTAGCTGGCCGCCTGGCCAGACTGAGCAATCGGGGGAGAAGGGCCTTGGCCAGGGAGGTGACCAAGAACCCAATAGTCACTCTGACAGAGCTCCAGAGTTCCTTCCAGAAGGACAACCATCTTTGCAGCACTCGACCAATCAGGCCTTTATGGTAGAGTGGCCAGACAGAAGCCACTCCTCAGTTAAAGGAACATGACAGCCCGCTTGGAGTTTTCCAAAAGGCACCTAAAAGACTCTCAGACCATGACAAACAAGATTCTCTGGTCTGATGAAACCAAGATTGAACTCTTTGGCCTGAATGCCAAGCTTCAAGTCTGGAGGAAACCTGGCACCATCCCTACGGTGAAGCATGGTGGTGGCAGCATCATGCTGTCGTAATGGTTTTCAGCAGAAGGGACAGGGAGACTAGTCAGGATCGAGGGAAAGATGAACGGAGGAAAGTACAGAGAGTTCCTTGTTGAAAACCTTCTCCAGATCTCTCAGGAACTCAGACTGGGGCGAAGGTTCACCTTCCAACAGGACAACAACCCTAAGAATACAGCCAAGACAACGCAGGAATAGCTTTGAGACAAGTCTCTGAATGTCCTTGAGTGGCCCAGCCAGAGCCCAGACTCAATCGAACATCTCTGGAGAGATCTGAAAATAGCTGTGGAGCGACGCTCCCCATCCAACCTGACAGAGCTTGAGAGGATCTGCAGAGAAAAATGGGAGAAACTCCCCAAATAGAGGTCCGCCAAGCTTGTAGCGTCATACCCAAGAAGACTTCAGGCTATAATCTCTGCTAAAGGTGCTTCAACAAATATTGAGTAAAGGGTCTGAATACTTATGTAAATGTAATTTTTCAGTTTTTTTTATTTGTAGTAAATTAGCAAAAATTTATAAAAATCTGTTTTTGCTTTGTCATTATGGGGTATTGTGTGTAGATTGATAAGGCTGTAACCAAACAAACTGTGGAAAAAGTCAAGGGGTCTGAATACTTTCCCGAATTCACTGTATGCTGTATTTTTCAGTTAAGACTTTAGTTATAAAGGAATTGCAGTACTGTCATTTTTTTGTAATCCTTTTGTATTGTTTATTTAAAGAACAAATACCATCTTCATGTTCAGCGATTATAATTTTACTTTGAGAAGGCCTACCCTAGCCTCTTATA